>NW_008617153.1:542-816 GCF_000691845.1 Merops nubicus | reverse complement strand
TACAAGGAATGGAAGAAAGGACAGCTGTAGTTGGGGGGCATAAAAGGAAGCTGCCCGAGCAGTAAGAGATCTGGTCAGGAAAGCCAAGGCACAGTTTGTGTTGAATCTAGCTAGGGAGGTCAAAGGGAACATCAAGAATTTCTACAGGTCTATTAATGGTAAAAAGAAGACTAGGGTAGGTGTGGGCCCCCTCAGGAGGGAAACAGGTGAAATGGTCTCAAGTGACCTGGAGAAGGCTGAGGTTCTCAACGACTTCTTCAGCTCAGTCTTCACT
>NW_008617153.1:0-317 GCF_000691845.1 Merops nubicus | reverse complement strand
CACACATAACCCTCATTTTCAAAAAGGGTAAGAAGGAAGAACCAGGGAACTATAGGCCAGTCAGTCTCACATCTGGGCCCGGTAAGGTCATGGAGCAGATCCTCCTGGAGGCACTGCTGAGACAGAAGGCTAGTGAAGAGGTGATTGGGTACAGACAGCATGGCTTCACCACGGGCAAATCATGCCTGACAAACCTGGTGGCCTTCTATGAGAAGGTCCCAACATTAATAAACGAGGGGCAAGCAACTATTGTCATTTATCTGGACCCGAGCAAAGCCTTTGACGCTGTCCCTCACAACATCCTGGTCTCCAAACTG
>NW_008617152.1:7128-12374 GCF_000691845.1 Merops nubicus | reverse complement strand
GGGCTGGCCTAGGAGCTGCTCCAGCTCCAGCTCCCCGGGTTTCTCCTCAAGAAATATCTGCGTTACGGAATATTTACCGAGGGCTCGCTTGACGGAGCGGCGAGCCGGGCACACGCCGGGTGCCAGCGCCCAGCCCGGCCCCGTTACCGCTCCTCCATCTCTGCCCCCCTATGCCCCCTTCTCCTCTCCTTGCACTCCCGTGGAGGCTGCAGAGCACTGGAAATAAAACCAGCCTGTCCTGTTAGTGCACGGTACCGGCACTAACGTTATCGGGGTGTTTAACCAAACTCCTGTGCCCTTTCCTCCCAGAAGGCAGCACACAGATGCCAGGCTTCCCCTGGCAGCACTCCACAGATGCTCCTCAGCTTCCAACCCTTCCCCACAACACCACCAGCCCTTTGATTTCCAACGACTTTGATTTTCAGCTTAAAAAGACAAAAAAAACCCCACAAAATTGTTGGTTCTCCCCCACCCCAGAGATATTTTCTTTTCTCTACTCTTGATTCCTACCTCTCATTTATGATTTCAGCCCTACCTTGGTTTGATATTGCCTCACAATATTTCCAACAGCTGGAATTTTATACATTAAATCAAACTCATGGCTGTTGGAAGTGCTCCAGCCCTCATTAGACACCCTTCCCAGCAGCAGACAGACAGCTAAACCACAGCATCAGTCCTTGTAGCTCGTTCAGGACAGGTACACATTGATAATAAGATTTAAATATACTTAGAGATGCAAACCTGCCTGGGGGTGTCCTGGTGGAGTTATGGCCCCCTGCAGCAAAGGAAAACCCACAGTATCGGGGCTCTCCTAACTGCTGTCCCTCTCCCAGCCACAGACTGTCACCCCAAAGTGACAGTTTTATTGCCAAAGGTGATAAGAGCTGCTTTCCACACTAGCTGCTTGGTCTCCATGTATGTGTGTAGAGCAACTGGACCCGGACAATTGGGATTTGGGTGCAGGAACAAGCTGAGTACATCCAGTTCCCAGGGCTTAAAAGGGAAACTCTGGAGAAAATTAGGGATCAGGACTACTGATTATTTCCCCACCACACACCCCCATCAGAATATTGCCATACTTCTCCAGCAATGGCAGCACATATGAAAAAAACCAACCCAAATCCAAACCCAAGCAGCCTTTCAGGAGGTGTGGAGCTGCTGGCAGCTGTACCCGTGTCCTGAAGCGGCTCGCTCAGCTGCTGCCCTCGGGCTGGCTTGGCCCTGGCTGACCCCACAGCACTGCTTGTCCCCAGGCACCCTGTCCCCTGCCTGCACCCTGACCCACCGAGTGCCACTTCACCCACCCTCACCACCCTTTTTCTCTCCTTAGTCCTTTTCTCTTCAGTTTAAACACTATTTTTTTCCTCTTTGTCATCTTAAAAATAATCAGCAAAAAACAAAATTTGAAAAAAAACTGTTTAAAAGGCAAGGTTTTCACCACTTTGCAGGGGTTTTTGGGTGGTGTCCGCGTGGGGTGACGTCTCTGGAGGCTGCTTCTGGGGACATTTGGACCTGCTGTGTCAGCATCACATTGCAGCCGTGTGCCTGTGTGAGCTTAAGGTGCCCCTTGGCCTGTGCCACCCCTGCCAGCGCTCTGGCCACGCTCCCCTGGTGGGTGTCTCAAAACGTTAGTTCAGTTGCTCTCCCAGGTGGGAGGAGCCAGGAGAAGGGTGGCACAGCCCGTAGCACGTGCTAGGGGCTGGAGGACGATGCCCTGCGAGCTGAGTGTGGGTGCTCTGCAGGAAGGGATGAGGTTTTGAGGTGCTGCAGTGCTCCCCAAAGCCTGGTTCCCAGCCAGGCTGCTCCTGCCCTCAGGGGAGCCAGTGGGATTTCTCCTCTTGTCCTCAATGGCATCTCCACAGGGTCCCAAGGGCAAAGCTCTTCTTTTCCAATCAACAGATTATCCCCCTTGGTCTGTAGTCCAGGATCTTCATCATCATCCTCTTCTTCCTTCTCCTCCAGCTCGATGTTTTCCTCTCCAGGGGGGATCAGGGATGGGGCACGTCCCTGCTCCTACCCTCAGAGCACCCATCCTTGCTCTTTTCTCCCTCCAGCCCCTTTCCACTGGCAGATAAGTCCAGAGTGCCTCCAGGCAGAAACCAGAGATGACCAAGGAAGAAGACCTACCAGACTGGACCTCATCCAAGGAGTTTTATGAAAAATATGAGCCGAAGGAGATTTTGGGCAGGTAAAGTTTGGGTTTGGCAAACTGTGGTTTCCCATACTGCAGTACCTGATAGGAACAGCATCCCCTGGGGATCCGACAGGAACAGGGCTTGTAGCAGCATGGGGTCAAAAAAAGCAGGAAACAGCCCTTTCCATCAGCTCAAAAATCTTCTGTCCCACCAAGACAGGGCAGCAGAGTGAGACCCACTGGTGTATGGAGCTGCCAGGCAGCCCAGGTGCCAATGGCACAGCCGAAGTCGGGCTGGGTGGGGAGGAAGGGAAGCCCCCATCTTGTCTGTGTTGTCCCTGGCAGGGGGGTGAGCAGCGTTGTCCGTCGGTGCATTCACAAAACCACCCAGCAGGAGTATGCTGTGAAGATCATCGACATCACAGCGGGCAACATCTCCCCCAAGGAGGTGCAGGAGCTGCGAGAAGCCACCACTAAAGAGATCGACATCCTTCGGAAGGTCTCAGGCCACCCCAATGTCAGTAAGTCAGGCTCTGAGCATCAGGACAAGGGGGTTTTCTGCCCTATTTATTCTTCGAGGTGTCCCCAAGAAGGGTTTTGAGGGTGAAACCCCTGGAGGGTCAGACCTCTGATGGCCCTGATGTGATACAGAGCATCGCTTGCTCTGCCTCTGCACACACACCAGCCATGTGGCTGCCTCCCAGCTGAAAAACTAATGAAGATCAACTCCTCATTAACTCAATTAGTAATCAGATCAGCAATTTTTAGTCCATTCATGGACAGGAACACACTATATACTGTGCTCACAGCCCCTGTGTTTTATTGCAGTCCAGCTGAAGGACAGCTATGAATCCAGCACCTTCTTCTTCTTGGTGTTTGACCTGTAAGTACCATCTCCCCTGTCACCCCAGCACCATCTCCCCTGTCACCCCAGCACCATCTCCCCAAGCCTGTTCCCACTTTGCAGATGGCCATCAGCCAACACTCACCCCAGCTTTTTATGGCCCAAACAGGGCAAAGCCAGGGGACAACAACCACTTGCTTAAGGTAGAAAGCCTTAAGGTAGAAGGCCTTGATGTTTCCCCTCTGTCAGCAGCTGAGCACTGCTCAGGTTTCCCTGTAACCTTTGGTGGGAGCTGTCATGGATCCCTGTGGGTTATTTATATGCCCAGTGGGAGCGGGGGGCGCGTGACGCCGCGACTCCTGACACCACCACAGGCGTCAGCAGAGGGGGCAGCTGCCAGGAGATCCCTGTCCCTGTCCCCTCCAAAACACACCCTCTCCAGGGATAGCCTTTCCTCCTCTTGCCTGACGTTTTGCAGCAACACAGAGGCATTTTTAACCCTTTTTATTAACAAGCCAGCTTGTAATTTTGCGCGATGGGTGCCCTGGGCTGTTAAGAGGCAGCAACCCCCAGGCAGTTCTCCCCAGGGGCCAGTTCGCTGTTGCAGCTCAGCCACTACCTCCCTCCCTTTCCCCTCCCACATGCAGGATGAAGAGAGGGGAGCTCTTTGACTACCTCACAGAGAAAGTCACCTTGAGTGAGAAGGAAACCAGGTAAGGCTGGAGGCAGATGCTGCGAATCACGCCACAAAAGCAGGGTGTGGGTTTGAAGGGTGACCTCGCAGCCAGCACGGCACCCGGGGGCCAACCAGCGCCCTGGGCTGTGCCCCATGCTCAGACAGGTGCCCGTGGGCCTTTGGGCTAGGGGAGGTGCTGTCCTGTGTCCCCAGGAAGATCATGCGTGCGCTGCTGGAAGTGATCCAGTACCTCCACTCCATCAACATCGTCCACCGGGACCTGAAGCCGGAGAACATCCTCCTGGATGATGACATGAACATTAAGCTGACGGACTTTGGCTTCTCCTGCCAGCTGCAGGAGAACGAGAAGCTCAAAGGTAGGGGGATGGAGAGGTGGGGGCAATGCCAGGCTGGCCCATGGCGAGTCTGTAGAGTCTCTCCAGCCCCACCGTCTCCTTCGGGCCAGTCTTGCTGCCGTGGGTGCAGTTTGGTGCCTGCTTGGGGTGTCCTGCTCGTGCAGGAGCCTGGCTCTGCCTGCATGCAGCCTCCACACCTTGCTGTGAAGAAGTTGCTGCCTATTAGGAAAACCATCCTCTTCTCTCCACTTGTTTTCCTCCAGTTGGTCCTCATTATCCCATCCATTTACTCCCTGATATTAAGGTTTTCTCCAACTCCTATCCTGCTAAGAGCCATATACTCAACAACAGGCATCTGCTCCTACTGGCAGCCCCATCACTCTCTTTGCTCACTTTTTAGCCACTGTAATTCACCAAGAAAAATCACCAGTGAGATGCACACAAGTTGCAGTTACTCCCTGCAAAGATCCCCCCTGGGACCCAGCCCTGGGGTCCCCTCTGCCCCCACCCCGGTCGATGGCTCAGGGGTGGGTGGGGATGGCACAAACCCTCCCGGCTGGCTCAGGGGGATGCTCTGCCCTGTCTTTGCAGAGATCTGTGGCACCCCTGGCTACCTGGCCCCTGAGATCTTGCAGTGCTCCATGGACGACGAGCACCAAGGCTACGGGAAGGAGGTTGATATGTGAGTGAGACATCTGCCTTCCCACCTCACCCCGCGGGCTGCTCCCAAAGCACACGAGGTTTGAGGCACAGTGAGAGTTGTGCCAATGGGGACCCATCTGAGCGTTAGGAAGGAATTAAATGATGCACTGAAAGACCACCCCAGGTGCTGCGAGAGGCTGTCCTGGTGACCAGGGGACTCTGGCACACAGCTAGGGGAAAAGCAGCTTGGGGACAAGCCTGTCTGCCTGCTTTGCCCTGTCAGGGAGGAGAGAAAGCAAAACTTTCTGTTCATAAAAATCAACTTGGGCTGGGCTCTAGGACACAGAGCTTTTTAAACACACCCTATAGCAAGGCATGAACCCAAGGCAGCCCCTGAGAGAGCAGCCAGCTCAGGAAAGCCTGTCGGAGCCCCACAAAGACTTCACTACCACCTCTGGTGGCTTCAGGCTCAGGTCTACAGTGGCTAGAGCTGTAACCAATCACTCAAAACACACCAGGGTGTTTCAGCCCCTTTTCAGTTTAAATATCCCTGTTAACTCCTATGCTAGGACACTGCACACACAGACTGAGCCA
>NW_008617152.1:0-7091 GCF_000691845.1 Merops nubicus | reverse complement strand
GCTGGCACCACCATATCCTGCCTTCACACATCCTCTCCCTCCCCTAAAAACACCAAGAAAAAAACAAGAAAGGCAAATACCTTCAACTGACAGCTTCCTCCTGCAGCATCCAGGAGAGCAGCTCCACATCAGTTCAACTCCACAACCCCAAACCCCCTCCCCAGCAGCCCCTGCTTCTTAGTATTAGTACGCACCAAGGCCAACGAGCCCCAGCAGCGAGCTCAGCCGTCCTCATCAGACCCCACACAGGGCAGCGTCCTCCTGGGTTTCCAAGGAGGCAAATCCCCACCTAGCCCAGCACGTCCCGGTGGCGGGGAGGGGCCGAGCCACCCTCGGGGCGCAGATCCCACCGGGTGCCCCTGGGGTGCTGCCTGGGGCTGCAGGGTGCTGCTGGGCTGCCCGCAGGTGGAGCACGGGGGTGATCATGTACACCCTGCTGGCCGGCTCGCCCCCCTTCTGGCACCGCAAGCAGATGCTGATGCTGAGGATGATCATGAACGGGGACTACCAGTTCGGCTCCCCGGAGTGGGACGACCGCTCGGACACCGTCAAGGACCTGGTAGGTGCTGGCGGATGGGGGAGCGCCGGGGGGGGGCTGCAGACGCCTGGGGTACCCCGGGTTGATGGGTGTCCTCCCGCAGATCTCCCGGTTCCTGGTGGTGGACCCGCGGCAGCGGTACACGGCCAGCGAGGCGCTCGCCCACCCCTTCTTCCAGCAGTACGACGTGGAGGAGGTCCGGCACTTCAGCCCCTTCCGCAAGTTCAAGGTGGGTGTGGGGGTGTCTCAGTGCCCCGACCCTGAGTCTGGGAGCTGTGGGAGCCAGACGGGGGGAGGGATTCCCCAGCTGAGCTGGGAGAAACGGGGAGTTCAGCAAGGGTGGTGGGCCTGGTCCTTGCCAGGATGTGGCAGCCTGAGTGGAGACCCTTCTCCAAGCACGGCCAGCTCAGAGGTATCTGAAGTGGCACGAGGTGACACATTTAGGACTGACCTACAATTTTGACATTAAGGGCACCCTTGGGGAAAGCCTGTACCACTCACGGGACTGAATGGCTGTGACAGGAGCTGGGCTCCCTCCCAACTCCTCTGCAGGAGAGCAGCCACGTGGGACACCGTGGGGCCGCTCCAGTCCCACTGCAGGACTAACCACATGTCCCCTCCCCGTGCTGCAGGTGATCTGCCTGACCGTGCTGGCCTCAGTGCGCATCTACTACCAGTACCGGCTGGTCAAGTCGGTCACCAGGGAGCTGGTGGTGCGGGACCCCTACGCCCTGAAGCCCGTCCGCAAGCTGATCGACGCCTGCGCCTTCAGGACCTACCGGCACTGGGTGAAGAAGGGGGAGGCACAGAACAGGGCTGCCCTCTTCGAGAACACCTGCAAGGCCATCTTGCTGACCTTGGCAGCCGAGGAAGAGCTCTTCTGATCCTTGCTGCCCAAGCCAGTAAGTTTGCTCAGAGTTAAGGCGAGTAAAAGCTTTGAAAACGACCAGTGATTTCTTTCGCCTTTCCTTAGAGACACGGCCGGGCTCGGGTCAGGGGCAGGACAGCTGCAGTTTGTCCCTGGGGTACGTCCTGCTCCAAGGGATGGGTTTGGAGAAGACACCTCTAATGGAGCTGTAATGAGCTGCAGCTCCCGGTGTACTCAGAGCAGATCTGCTTGGGCAAGGCTCAGCTCAGCCCTGGACCCTTTCAGGGCAGTCACTGGTGGAGGAGGGGTGAGCATCCCCAGAGGGATGTTTTCACCCACCCGTGTGCTCAGGGCTTTGGTGGCAGAACTCCTGCACAGCCCCTTTGTAGCCCTTACACTGGCTGTAACACCTGGGCCACTGGTTTGTGTCATCTGTGCGCTTAGAAACCATGGGGCGAGTGGTTTTGCCACCTTTAAGGGTGAATAAAGGCGCCTTGTTTCACTTCTGGGAAGGCTCATAGGCTGGTACAAAGCTGGGGATCCCCAAGGAGATGGGGACAGATATATGAGCCCTTCTTCCAGGGATGTGCCTCTGTCACTCCCCATGCTGAAGCCGCCCCACAACGGCGGTCATGGGGGGGCTGTGAGTGTTGGCTCACCCTGAGTGGAGGTCTGCGCAGCTCTGTCCCAGGCCTGCACACGTGCTCCCCTCTGCTTATTTCAAATGGACACCAAACGGAGAGCTGTAGTACCTACAACACCAAAAGGACATGAAAGACAATCCACCCTTCCTGCCATCCCCAATCACTGCTCACGCCCAGACGCCCCAGAGCAGAAAGGACCTGTAGCTGAAAGTATTTATTTTTAATTTCTACAACTGTCTGGGTTTAATGAAAGTGACTGCTGGGGGTTACTGTTTGTCTCCACAGGAGAAAATGCCTCCAGGTCCTCAGAGCTCGGGTTTGGCCTGGCTTTTCTTGGCTGTGACGGGCGGGACGTCGGCAGCGCAGCGGAAGCTGAGGTTGTCAGAGGCTGAGTCTGGCGTGTTCCCCATTCTCACAGGGAAAAAAGAGACCCAAAATTAGGGATCCTTCCTAGTTAATGCTTCCATCAATTAACATGACCCTCTAACACACCAGAAATCTCTTCTATTTCCCTTGAATAACTTCAAGAAAAGCATTTACTTCTCAACACTTGATGGAAAATACACCCGACCTGAGAAGCAATTAGGAACATATTTACAGCAGGACAATTTTTAGCAGTATTCTTAGCATGTTTTCCTAACTTCTTCTCAGAAAAAAAACTGAGTAGGGACAAACAAATCTCTTTTAAAATAAACCCCCCTTCCAAATGCAGCCAAGCTGGCAGGAGGGCTGCGGAGCAGCGGCGGGGCATTGCCCAGACCCACCTGGTGGTGACCCGAGCCCTGTGGTTGGCAGAGCCGTCGGCAGTGTCGATCCAGGAGGCGCCCCTCAGGACCCGCATGCCGGGAGCTCGCTGCCCCGCAGGCCGCCCCGCCGGCAGGTACTCGCTCGCCGTCCACTCCCAGGTGTTCCCCAGCAGGTCGTAGAGCCCTGGGACACGGAGGGTTTCCCATCAGGATTACCAGGGCGTGCTCGCAGGGGCTGCAACAGCACTTTGGGGTGTGGGAGGGGGCGCAGCGTTCAAAGCATCGCTGCAAGAGCGGGGTTCAGTGGTGAGACTGGGAACCAGAAGCTCTTCACTGTATTGCAAAGTGGCTCCTGTTTAAAATTGAACCTTTAATGTGTCTCAATTTCCCATCTGCATGAGGGAACAAGACAATGTGCTCAGGATTTTTGGGTAAATCACACCGAAGGGCAAAATAACTGACTTGTAATTAAAATCAGGGCATGGTTTGATGCACTGGAGCGCACCAGGAGCACGTCAGCCAACTTCAGGAACAACCATCAACCCTTTTGTTGGGCTCGGTTATTCCATCAGGATGCTGACGTGATCCCACTTCTGCTCTGAAACTGCCACAGCTACAGGATTTTATAACTGGTGTTAACTAAAGAAGCAGGTGCCATGCCCCAGGCCAGGGCAGGGATGCCAGCTCCGTACCGTAGTTGTTCTGAGGAGGGAAGGCTGCCACTGGAGAGACCCCGTGATACCCGTCCTCGGCCGTGTCGACCCTCGGGAAGTCACCCTGTGGGAAGGGATCACTCTGAGCACAGACCCGCTGCGGAGACGACTCGAAGCCCTGCTCCTCACAGGACCCCCTCACACTCAAATAATGGGAAGAACTCACCGTTGCAAATTAACTTCATGCAGCATTTCTGGCCAAGAGAGGAGACCAACCACCTAAAGTTCTCCCAGGACAACCCCCTTTTCCAACAAATTTATGTATGAATTTTTGGAGGCACTGAAATCCCAGTTTCCCAGGGAAGCTGGGCTGAGTCTGCTCCTTCTAAGGGTATTTTGGATAACCCACCAGGAGCTGAATTTTGGTACCCTGCAGGTAAGGCTGCATTGCTTCCCAGGATCTCACAGCCTGCTCGGGCAGCCACGCACTCTGTGCTTCAGTTAAACACCACTCTCAGAAGAGCTCAGCACAGATGGGATGATTTTTAGGCTCTTACCTGCCACAGGTTTGTACGGTTCAGCTGAAACTTGTTTCCCCAGGGATACACCCTTCCTGCCAAGGAGGAAGAGATGCCGGTTGCTCTTGTGTCACTCCAACTTCTGCCTTCCCCTGTTTTTAACCATTTTTTTGTGAGTGTCCTTTTCTGCTCAGCTCAGGACACTGAGAGGGTTTATGTGAATGGGGCTTGCTGGTCTGATCCTACAGACATGGCCAAAGAGGCCAGGAGAGATGGGAATGAGCAACAGCTTCCCATTTACAAACCATCGCTCGCACCAGGGAGTCCCCCCACTGATCCCAGGGGCTGTGTCCTGCCAGCATCAATGTAGAGGAGCAGGGGGTCACTCCTTGCCCCAGACCCCTGCAGTGCTGGCTCTAGCTGGAACAAGTGCTTTGTGTAGGAAGATCCATTAAGAACAGAAGATAAACCGCTTCCTGCATTATTATTACTCATTCAACTCCCAGGCCAACAGAAGTGGCTCATGCCCCAAGATTAACATCTGAAAACGTCCCCGAATGGAGGTTTGGATCTGGCAGAACTACCATTACTCTATGGCCCTGTTTGGCAGAAGGTCAGAGCCTGTGGTACGTACGCTGCAGTCCTCCCCTGGCAGCAAACTCCCACTCCTCCTCCGCCGGGAGCCGCTTCCCCCTCCAGGCACAGAAGGCCCGCGCGTCGTTCCAGCTGACGTGCAGCACCGGGTACTCCAGCCTGTCCTTTATGCTGGAGCCAGGCCCCGAGGGCTGGGAGGAATCGCATCAGATTTTAATTGATTTTACAAGCTTTTGAGTTAAAAAGGGAATAAAGGACAGCACAGACCAAGGCAGGGAGCGTGCAGTGCCTGGAGATGCTGCTTTTTGCCCGTTTCGGGTGGCTAAGGCTCAGCGCTCACTCACACGTGCACAAAGGACAGCACAGACCAAGGCAGGGAGCACGCAGTGCTTTTTGCCCGTTTTGGGTGGCTAAGGCTCAGCACTCACTCACACGTGCACGCCTCCAGCACGGGGAGGACTCACCCACCTGTCGCCAGAACGCCTTCTGGATGGGCAGCCACCAAGGGGCAGACTGGGGAAAGAAACCACACCAGATTAAAGCTGAACTGGGGACACCTCCCCGAGCACCGTCCTGCAGCCGCGTGTGTAAAGAATAGCACTTGGCAGTCGAAATGGTGAAATGCTGCAGCCTGGGCTGGGCTATCATGGGCATTTTGACAGTGCTTTCATGATCAGAAGTAGGGGTGTCTGCTTTTAGAAGTGAAAATAGAGCAGTAAGTCCATGCTGGTTAGTTTTTCTATGTTATGGTTTGATTAATAAAGTACTTTGAAACACACTTTGCTTTCTCCCACCTCACTGGAGCATCTCATGAGTCCAGGCTGAGAATGTTTGGAGAGGATGTAAATGGAGGAGTGCCATAAATCAACCCAGGCTCAGCTCTGCTCTTAGTTTCAAATGCAAACCAAGCCACAACTAAAGAAAAACCATCACGACTGGCCAGGCTGTGCCCTGAGAGGCAGCTGCTACTCAGGAGGAAAAGGCCTCCCCTCCTCAGTTGTTTTTGGTTAAACCAGAGAGGTCAGGCAGGGGTGTGATCAGAAACACTATCTCTATCACCAAAACTCATGGGATTTAGATTTACCTCCAGTTTTTGGGTGACTTTTTTCTTCAGCTCTTCGGATACAAAATCCTCAAAGACAAAGCTCCAGCCAAATGCTTCCGCTTCTGTTTTGTATTTCTTTTCTCTAACAAAATCCCTGGCACAAATACAACACACTCAGGGGTCAAGGTAAGAGTTCTTCAGGAGTCACACCACCCAATACAGAGCTCTGCACATGCAACTAGCTCAGAGCAAGACACCCCACGAGCAGAGAGCCCCAGCTCCTCCCCGGCATGTACCAGTCAGAGATAGATTTAACAGATGGAACAGTCTGATGATCACAGATCCAAGAGTCTTTATGTTACCTGTGGAGGTAAACTATTGCACAGATCAAAAATCCCTCAAAAGCCACTAAAAACTATGGCTGCTGTTAGTCAAGTGTCCCCCAAGGGCAAAAAAATCTCACATACTACTGAATAATCTCACCCTGCTTCTGTGCCATTTGTTTCCCCACTGCCTGAGCTACAGTAATTGCCTTTACTGTGTGTTGCCAGGCAGTTACTGCTGGATGGAAGCATTGGCTCTTTTTAACCCAACTTCTAAGAAGTAAGTGGCCACTATAGTAAGTGGCTTCTATAAAATACCTGGAGGAATGGTCCCGAATTTACAAATGGAAATTGAACCTATAGGAACCTGAGATCTGAAACAGTATAAGCTCATTTTAGAGGAGAAAAGAGGGGGAAAGAGAGGAAGGGGAAAGAGATGGAGGAAAAGAGATGGGAGGAAACGGGGAGAAGAAGGGAGCATGTTTGCAAGCTACACTGGTACAATGCCTGAGCTGGCACCCACAGAGGTGATTTATTACTAAGAGCCAGGGCTTCTTGTTCTAATGAAGGTGCTGGGAGCATCGAAGCGTTGGCTTTCATGCCCTAGCCCCACAAGACCTGGCACAACCCCCCCAGTGTCCCCGCAGCAGCCGAGCCCCCAGCCCCTGCCAACCAGAGCTTCCCCCTACCTGAAATCCCTGTTGGTGACGGGGTACTTGTCGAGAGCAAACGGCTTCACCGTCACCTCCCTGACGGGCCCCTCGTCATTCCTCTTCTCCAGGGAATCGGATCCCATCTGAAACGACCCCCCGGGCAGCTGCACCATGCTTCCATCCTCCCCAGATGCTACAAGGGAAGAAACCCAGTCTGAGAACCGTCATTGCTCAACACGCCAGCACGCGTTACTGCCCAGAGAGGCACTTCAGACGGGGGAGGAGGGGGCAGTGTACTGAGTGACCACAGTCAGCACTGGTACGTCTGCGTGCTTTGGAAAACAAGCTCAGAATAGTTTCAAGTCCCGTTTTCAGTCATTTGGGGAAGGAAGGGCCCAGAGAGGCGCGGGGAGCAGGGCAGCTCCGCGGCATTAGCGGCTCGCTGCCACCCGAAGCCGGGGGAGGGCGGGGGGAGAAGCGAGGTGGGTTTGGGGGCTTCCCCCCGGGAG
>NW_008617151.1:0-10312 GCF_000691845.1 Merops nubicus | reverse complement strand
TTTCTGACACAGGCCAGGATGCCATTTATCAAGGGGAAGTCGTGTTTGACAAACCTGATAGCCTTCTATGAAGAAATAACCAGGTGGATAGATGATGGTAGTGCAGAGGATGTGGTTTATCTTGGTTTCAGTAAAGCATTTGACACTGTCTCCCACAGCATCCTTGCAGCTAAACTGAGAAAGCGTGTTCTGGATGATCAGGTCGTGAGGTGGATTGTGAACTGGTTGAAGGAAAGAAGCCAGAGGGTTGTGGTCAATGGGGCTGAGTGTAGCTGGAGGCCTGTATCTAGTGGAGCCCCTCAGAGGCCGGTACTGGGGCCAGTACTGTTCAGTATAATCCTCAGTGACGTGGATAAGGGAACAGGGTGCCCTGTCAGCAGGTTTGCTGATGATAGAAACCTGGGAGGAGTGGCTAACACACCAGAGGGCTGTGCTGCCATTCAGCAAGACCTGGGCAGGCTGGAGAGTTGGGCAGGGAGAAATCAAATGAAATACAACAAGGGCAAGTGTAGAGTCTTGTGTCTGGAAAAGAATAACCCCATGTACAAGGATAGATTGGGGACCAACCTGTTAGAAAGTAGCAGAGGGGAAAGGGAGCTGGGGGTCCTGGTGGACAGAAGGATGGCCAGGAGCCAGCAACGCACCCTCGTGGCCAAGAAGGCCAATGGCATCCCAGGGTATATTAGAAGGGGTGTGGTGAGTAGGTTGAGAGAGGTTCTCCTCCCCTTCTACTCTGCACTAGTGAGACTGAATCTGGAATATTGTGTTTAGTTCTGGGCCCCTCAGTTCAAGAAGAACAGGGAACTCTTTGAAAAAGTCCAGCACAGAGCCACAAAGATGACTAAGGGAGCAGAGCATCTCCCTTATGAGGAAAGGCTGAGAGACCTGGGGCTCTTTAGCTTGGAGAAGAGGAGACTGAGGGGTGACCTCATCAGTGTTTATAAATTTGTAAGGGGCGAGTGTCAGGAGGATGGAGCCAGGCTCTTCTCTGTGAATTTCAATGACAGGACAAGGGGCAACAGGTGCAAGCTGGAACATAAGAGGTTCTGCAGAAACATAAGGAAAAACATTTCCACTGTGAGGGTGACGGAGCACTGGAACAGGCTGCCCAGAGGGGTTGTGGACTCTCTTTTGGAGACATTTAAAACCCACCTGGATGCGTTCCTGTGTGACCTGCTCTAGGTGGCCATGTTCTGGCAGGGGGTTGGACTAGATGATCTTTCAAGGTCCCATCCAACCCTTAACCTTCTGTGATTCTGTGAAAGATTAAGAATTAATGTAAAAAGCCAGTTTTGACGTTTTCAAATAAAACTATTTTTATCTCTTTGCCTGAGGCAACTTTTTGTTTTGAAATTTAAGGTAACTGTAGAAATAAAATACAAATCATATGTAAACATTCTGAGGTAGTGGAGACTAACATTTTGAGGGATTAGGTGCAAATTCTTCTTGGTTTGCTAATACAGAAATGTGAATTTGAACATTATTCATGTGAAGAATTTCCAATCTGTCATTTGAGCCTGACTGAAGCTCAGAAAAATACCTTTCATAAGTCTACATTATTCAGGACAGCATAGCAATTTTTAAAAAAGGGAAATGCTTTTATCCCAGCTACTATTGCCATAATTAGACATCTTCAACTGCAGGTGCTCCATATCAGGAAGGATACAGGAAGAATGAGCCTTGGATCTGATCATGAGAGCGCAGCCCCAGAAATGGAGCTAGATGAAAGCCAGGAGGTCCAGCCTTCCCTCTCACAGGTTGGTCCTTGGGTTGGGAGCCCTGCAGCTTTTTCTTAACTGTATGGCAGGTTACTCGGTGTAAAGCACTGTAGTCTGCCACTGGAGGGAGTCAAGATGATGTGCACAGAGTCTGCCTAATCCACTAGGAAATGCCTGATAAAAGGTGTTATTTTATTAAGAGTCTTTATTATGGTCTTCCATTAAGTCAATACCAAAGCCTTCAGTAATCTCATCTAAAAGATGATTGGGCTACAAAGCTTAGACTGGCTGGATTTAAAAATCAGTACAGCAGGAGTTAGTCCTATAACGTAATCTAATTAGGTTGCAAATTAACAACCAAAGCAATATGGAGGAATTGGTGTAACTGATGTGTTTGTAATATTCCCAGTGTAACAAAGATGGGAACATTAACCATGGAGCATTGCAGGCACTGCTTTTACAACTACAAAACCTTGGCGAAAGATATGTTTTAATCCTGGGCAACAACCTCTTTATACAACAAGGATTTGAACTCCAGCAGGTAAGTTACCTGTATCTGGTAACTGCTGTGGCCCTGACCTCAAGCTTTGCTGTAACTGTGAGCCTCACTGTTGTTCCCCTCATGTATTTTGGAGCATTTGATGTTCTTCTTGGAGCCCTATCTGTTCTGGCTGGTGGGAAAGAGACAAGAGTGTCAGATTTCAAGCCTGTTTTAAAAAACCCACCTTGTGGATATCCATGGCAAAAATAAAGGAGCAAAAATAAAACAGAAGTCTGTTCGTTTTCAGCATATGGCTACACTCAGCCAGAGCTGTGACTACAGCCAAAAATGGCCCATTCAAGCTGTTAGTAAGCTACCTGCTTCTGGGCTTGCAAGTGGCACAGCTAGGGAGCACTAAGCTTGGAGAAGGCTTATCACCTGAGATATTTCAGAGGTTCATGCAGAGGGCTGTTGTGTTGAACTCCTTACTCTTTTCTTACTGAATGACAGAGTCGTCCTTAGACTACCTCGTGTGGATTACTTGCTAGTCACATCTTTGCTTTTCTGTCAATCATTTCTGTTGAACGATTTGGATATTTAAGAATTAAACAACACATCTTGCATCTTCTCTAACTTTGCCTTATGGAGTCAACAGGTCCTTCAACATTTCTAAAATTGTTCTGAGCCATTGATTTCTTTCAAAAGGGAATGTGCACTTAACAGATTTGACCAATTCAGTTTTCCTTTACAGAAATATCTGCTGTGCACTAAGGAACTGTATGGAGCAATGCTGCAAACAGTGGATTTTCATGGTGCTGTTGAAGCTGCCAGAATAAAAATTAACAGTTGGGTTGAAAGTGAGACACAAGGTAAAAAAAAGCAAGCCCATAACTGTACTATCACAGCCTTCTTACACTGCTTCAGCAAAAGAAATTCCAGGGTATGAAAAGACTTGTTCACATTTCTGGGTGTTCAATCTTATGCTGTTTAAAGACAGCGTGTATTCCCATCCACTTTTGAAACAGTAGAGTAAGTTATCAGCTAAATTATTTCTGAATTAAAGGTATGTTTGTAGTCAAATACTTTTGCATACCCACTGTTACACCTGGCATGATAATTGCGATAACATCTATAAGGCTCGACCAAACAAATTATTTCCACAAACAACTACAAATGGAGATACAGGACAGCAGGGGATGATCTTTTGCTGATTGCACACCCCAATAGGAAGGATACTACCATCAGTAAACAGCACATAGGCCAGATCTTTCCCTTTGATTCTAAATTAGACATGGAGGATATGAGGTGGCTAACAACTAGAGGAAGCCATCAATCAAAACAGATTGATACATTCACTCACAGTGTAGGATGAAGTGAAGACAGGAGTGAAATGATTTAGAAGCCATGTAACCAGTCCAATTCCAATCACACGGCAATGGCCAAAACCCAGTGCCATTATTACAGATGTAATCCTCCCTCTGCTCCCGTTGTGTTGGTGTCCCACCATTGTTGGGAGCACAACAGACAGGAAGTCCATCCGATAACTGGAAACCCTACCTAGTGCACTCACGACATAAATAAAATCCCACATTCACTACAAAGAGAGCCAGCCTTTATGCTGGGACACCTAATGTTAATGCTAAAGGCAGGGGACCTGGTGGTGATTTCCTAAGTGAGTCAGGAGGGTCTTTCCTGCCTAGTTGTGGACATCATCCATACGTCAACTCTGATTTAGGGCTGAGAGCTTAGACCCCAGCACTTCAGATGGAAACTGTGAGCTTTATGGTCAGACTGGGAATAGTTTGGGTGGAGGACGACTGAGGACCTGCTAATATGTAGAGCAACGTTCACAAAAATCAAAGGTGTGACCACCAGTGAGACTCACTACCGCAAATGACAACCAGCTCTTGCCCTGAACAGGCTAGCAGGAGCCATTGGCTCTTGCTGATTAGATCCAACATGATATATGTTAAATCATTTTCCTTTAGATTTGCCAGAGCTGCAAGTAGCAGTGGGATGAAAATTTTCCAAATCTTTTGGCTGAACAGAAACCAGAACTTACTGAAGGACAGGCAAATAGGTTTGAAGGCTTCTGTAATTTCTCAGTTGCACATCTACTCAAACCTGTCCTTGTGACTGGGGTAGGAAAGAGCTGTTACAGTTGGCTCCTAGTAAGAGGGCTGAAGGGTCAGGGGCCAGCTTGCACAAGATTAGGAGCCATCATTGCACTGGGTGGTCACATGAAGTCTGTGGACCTGCTAACTCCTACTTCAGCCTCCGTGTAGAAGGTCAAAAGCTTCACGATGGGATAACTGCTGTGCTTGGTGCAAAGGGAAAGGCACTCTCATGTAAGCTGAAATAAGAGGTTAATGGTGCTGCCTCCTTCCTCATGGTTGGTGTCACCTGGTACATATATATAGTCACTGACACTAACAGTTGGCTAATTTGGTGACCCACTCTTCCTCCTGTCCTTTCTGGCTGGTAACAGTGTAGAGGAATTTTGCTTCCCTATATATATAAACATTTGTTTCCCTATATTGTCCCTGTCCTTTGAATAAATGAACTGGATTTCTAAGTTTCTTCAAAACTAAGGTCAGAGACAAATAATTGAGTCTTGGTCCAGAACCTTAATGACAGCTAACAAATCCTTGTGTATTCCAAAATTTCCTTTAGGTAAAATCAAGGAGCTCTTTGCTCCTGGTGTAATCGATGAACGTGCGTTGCTGGTGCTGGCAAGTGTGATCTACTTCAAAGCACCCTGGGAACACAAGTTTGAGGAGCAAAAAACGGTGAAAAGAGATTTTAAACTGAATCAGGTACTTCTACATTCTTTAAATCTTAATATTATTTACCCTAGATATGATGAGCATTGCAGTAAGTGTAACATAGAAACACAATGTCCAGGGTTCAGCTGCCCTGTGAGCAGGATGTGGGGGTGCTGGAAGTTAACCTCCCTCTCCTGATGGGTAGAGGTGGCAGGAGGGTTTTTCACACAAGAGCATAATCTTCACTGAAAAAAATGTGAAACACTCAGAAATTGCAACTCAGAATTTTGCTTTGGTGACTGGCAAAACACAAGTGTGAACTCTGACCAGCACTTTTGAACATAGTAGTTATTACAGATATTTGTTTCAGTAGAGGAATTCTTCCTAATATCCGATCTAAACATTCCCAGGTGCAACTTGAGCCCATTTCCTCTTGTCCTATTGCTAGTAACCTGGGAGAAGAGACCAACACCCACCTCACTACAACCTCCTTTCAGGTAGTTGTAGAGAGCAATAAAGTCTCCTCTCAGTCTTCTCGTCTCCAGACTAAACAACCCCAGTTCCCTCAGCTCCTCTCCATAACACATGTTCCCTAGACCCTTCACCACCCTCGTTGTCCTTCTCTGGACCCACTCCAGCACCTCCATGTCCTTCTTATCCTCTGGTGCCCAAAACTGGACACAGTGCTCAAGCTGTGGTCTCACCAGTGCTGGATACAAGGGCATAATCACTTCCCTGCTCCTGCTGGACACACTATTTCTTGTACAGTCCAGGATGCCATTGGCCTTCTTGGCCCCCTGGGCACACTGCTGGCTCACATTCAGCTGGCTGTCCACCAACACCCCCAGGTCCTTTTCTTCCTGGCAGCTTTCCAGCCACTCCTCCCCAAGCCTGGAGCATTGCCTGGGGCTGTTGTGACCCAAGTGCAGGACATGGCACTTGGCCTCGTTGAACCTCATGCACTTGATGTCAGTCCATCAATTCAGCCTGTCCAGATCCCTCTTCTGCTCAATTTCCTGTCATCTGCAAATTTACTGAGGGTGCACTCGATCCCCTCACCCAGGTCACTGATAAGGATACTAAACAAGACTGGCCCAGAACTGATCCCTGAGGGACCCCGCTCGGGCCCGGTCACCAGCGGGATTTAACTCCATTGCCCGCAACTCTCTGGGCTCGGCCATCCCGCCAGTTTCTAACCCAGCCAAGAGTCCACCTGCCTAGGCCGTGAGCCGCCAGCTTCTCCAGCAGGATGCTGTGGGGAACGGTGTCAAAGGCCTGACTGAAGTCCAGGTAGACTCTCCCTTACCTATCATGTGGGTTACCTGCTCATAGAAGGAGACCAGGTTGGTCAAGCAGGACCTGCCTTTTATGAACCCATGCTGGCTGGGCCTGATCCCCTGCTTGTCCTGCACATGCTGTGTTCAGGATGAACCATTCCATAATCTTCCCTTGTGTATGTCCTTGAAGTTTAACATACATGCTCAAAAAAGACAAAAATACATTCATTTAATTCAGTTTTGTCTTCTTTCCATATGTTGTGCCAATACTCTATTTGTTCTCATCCATAACAAAAGAAAAAAAACCAACTCATTTAGGTCTGATCTTAAGTTGCTGAGCTTTGTACAGGAAAAGGTCTCATTTCAGTGTTCCTCATATAAAAAGAAGAGGTTAGAAACCCATATTTTTCTAGCTATCGTGTTGCCTGACATTGTGAAGACACTGACAGGAAACTGTCATATTTGTTATTTTTATCTGTGACTTTAAATGTATTTTTGAATATGGATATTGACAATTGTCTATAGCTGAGAATATTTGATGCACTGCTACCAAATAGGAGAAACTATGAGACAGGGAGAAACCACACAGATTTTTTTTAATATGCTAATGAATATTAACAGGATTTTTTGTGAAGGCATATAATCTACCACAAGTCTTCTTTCACTGCATTAGAAGTTAGAAAACTGTCAAAGCAACCTTGAGCCTTTATACATTTTTCAAACAACTCCATCACAAAAAAGGCAACAAGATCTGAAAGAGGGTGCCTGAGAAAGTCTATGATTTTGCTCTTAACCTGTTAATTGCTTCCTGTCTAAACAATCGGTCTGATGAATGATAGCCTCATTCTTGCAGTGCTGTTTCTACATTATCCCAGTCCAAGTTAGAACTTATAAATCCAACCACAATCATTCTGTTTGAAAGTGTAAAACTATTGAGTAGCTTCACTGTCTGATAAGTTCCAGGGAATTTCTTTTTTTTCCAAAGAATTATTCCCCTAACCTATGCACGGAAAAGCTGACATTTTGTGTATCACTGTAGAGCCAAAAAAATAAAGTAAAATATTTAGCCTAACAACAATTACTGGTGAAATCCTGACTACTGATATTACACCTATACTAAGGTTAAATGTTAAAGAGTTGTATTGCTTAAGTGACTGTAATTTTCTTTTAAATAGCATGAGAAAAAAACTGTGCAGATGATGTATCAGAAAGGCACGTTTAAGTTAGGCTACATTGAAGAAATGAATGCTCAAGTCCTTGAACTCCCTTATGCTCAAAAGTCATTGAGCATGACCATCCTGCTGCCAGGTGACATGGCTGATGGATCCACCAGTGGGCTAGAGCAGGTAAGGCAGTATTATATCATGGACTACGGCTGAAAGTTGTTTGTCTGAATTAAGGCTGGTAAAGATCTAAACATTTCAAAGCTGCCCACCTGTTTTCTTCACTGTCTTCTAGATTGAAAGCACAATGACCTATGAAAATTTAACACTGTGGGCCTCTTCTGAGCACATGTTTGAGACAACAGTGGAAGTGTACCTCCCCCGATTCAAGCTTGAAAGCACCTTTAACCTCAATGAGGTTTTACAAGAGATGGGGATGACTGACATCTTCACTGAATCGAAAGCTGATCTTTCTGCAATGTCACCTGCAAAATCTCTGTTTCTGTCAAATGTTGTCCACAAGACGTACATGGAGGTCAATGAGGAAGGCACCACAGCAGCAGGGGGAACAGGAGCTGCCATCGTGAGGAGGTCTCTTCCTCGCACAGAGGTCTTTATGGCTGACCACCCTTTCTTATTCTTTATTAGACACAATGCTACCAATACCATCCTTTTTTTTGGCAAACTCTGCTTACCTTAAAATCAGGGCCATTTACTAACACTGTGAGAAACACCTGGATGAAAATCAGAAACTGTATTTTTTCCCCCAATGCATTCTTAACCTTTTGACAGCTAGTTTGTGTTTCAAAGTAATCACTGCTACCAGTTTAGCTTCAAACCCATTAATTGGATGCTCTGCCACTAGGCTCCTTGAATTGCAGATATTGATCTTAAGCCAGAATAGGAGTAAATTTCACTTTAATCTGACTGGATATGAATAACATCTTGTTTCCTCAATGGCCTCATATGCTCCTGTATTCCTTATGGTTCCCCAGCCCAGCCACGTAGTGTAATACAGCACTGGCCTAGCAGAGATGGTGTTGTTGCTGTCTGAGGAGAAACGTCTGCAACAATTTTCAGTAAGAGCTAGTAAAAACAGAGTAGCCCTGCTCTGAATTCTCTGATTTCTGTCCAGCTGGGTCCTGGTCACCAGAGAGGTGCTTTGGAGACACTTTTTTTGCTTATCTGCATTGTGTAGCTGTAGCAAATTGTTTGCACAGTGGAGATTTGACCTTGACAATTCCCTTTCCTGTAGCAGCAGTTCACAACCAAGTAGGAGAAAGATGTCTACAGTAAATATACATATTACTGATAACTGTACCACCTTTTCCCCAGTGATGTGGGCTGGTTCTGCCCTTGTGCTATTCTACACTATAAAAGCTTATGCTAGAAGCAGCTTTGGCTTAATTTATTTATTAAAATGTACACCTACATCTAAATTGTCATCTTACCAACTGGAAGAATGATGTGACATGTACTCCTTTCATGAGCCTTGGATATTTTTGTGCAAGTTTTTATTATTAGCATTGGTTTTTATGATAATAACAGTAGGACTACTCAGTCAGGGAAAAGGACAGAAATTTGCCCTTATGGATATCTCTAGAAAGGGAGCTGATTACAACAGCAATTTTGTATACAGGAGGGCAGGATTTTGGCCTTCTGTTTGCTGAACTTTTTTTGCATTGATTTTTTTAAAATAAAAACTCACAGAAGAGTTGAAGGGACCTCTGGAAGTCATCTGGTCCACCTCCCCTGCTCTTTTACTGACTGCGTGCCCCAGTAGGACGGACACAGTCATCAACAGGCAGCACAGAGGCCAGACCTGTCCACCCCATTGTAAAGTAAACATGAAAGGACATGAGGTGGCTAACAATTGAAGGAATAAATATGTCAATGCATTCACTCATGGTATATGATGAAACAAAGAAAGGAGTGAGTCAAGTCAGAAGCCAGGTCACAGAAGAAGGAATAAGCCAGGTCATTAGTCCAATTCCAATCATATTGTAATTGCCAAAAAGCAGCATAATTACATACACAATCCTCTTTCTGTCCTGGTTGTGGTGGTGTCCCACCATCACTGGGAGCTCTCCTTCTAATGGACAGTCAGGGAGTCCTTCTGATAACTGGAAACCCTACACAGGGCACCTACTACATAAAAAAACTTCCCCCACTCACTACACACAGAACCAGCCTTTACACTGTTAGCTTTAGAGGCAGTACAGCTGATGTTACTGCTGTTAATCACCTGGCGGTGATTTCCTAATTGATTTTCACCCAAGGTTGGCCACGCATTGAGAGAAAAGCAAGAGGAAGATCCTTCCTGTCTGGATGTGGACATCATCCCTATGTCAACCCTGATACAGGGCTTGGGGTTTACACCCCAGCACTTCACCTGGTCAAGCAGGGCCACCTACGGCCAGTTGCCCAGGACCATGTCCAGGAGGCTTTTGCATGTCTCTAAGGATGGAGACTCCACCACCCCTCTGATCAACCTCACCTAAGTTCTCAAAGGACTTCAAAGATAATTTTGTATGCATGGAGTCTGCAGGAACAGAATACAGAAACCCTGTTGTGGTTTACATCCAGGTGGGATCAGGGCACCATGTGGCTGCTTGCTCACCCACCTCTACCCCCAGAATGGGAAGGAGAAAACGGAGAAAAATAGAAAACCCTGTGGGTTGAGACAAGGAGAATTTAATACAACAACACAGAAGGAACAGCAAAAACCAGTAGTCACAATATATAAAACAATATATAACACAGGGCGCAAAGGAAAGAGATCACTGCATGGACTCCGGATGGCAACCATGGCTAGGACCCCTGGGCCCGGAAAGCCCCCAGCCCACAAACAGCCTCTGTCCCTGCAACCGCCCGCCCCGCTTGGCCCCGGCCCAGCCCGGCCCTGCTG
>NW_008617150.1:24346-52514 GCF_000691845.1 Merops nubicus | reverse complement strand
GTCTTCCTCCCAGGTCCCATCCGTCTCCAGGCGCTGAAACACCCTCTTCCCGCGGCCGCTCACCTCTGGTCCCCTCAGAGCCTTTGGGCTGAACTATGGCCCTTCTTGGTGTCCCCTTCTCTGAGGAACAGCCACCTCCCTGTCCCCTCGCCTTGCCAGAAAGGGCCACCACAGGGACCCCACTGGGCTGGCAGGTCCCTGCCCCAGAGGAAAGGGGTTATTCCGGGCTTTCCTGCCCCTGCCCAGTGCAGCGGGGCCGTGGGTGGCCCTGGCTGGTGCCCATTGTCCCTGGCCTCCTGCCCTGGTGATTCTCCTCGCAGCACATGCTCAGCATCGGTCGCTCTTTCACCACAGGGATTGACAAACAGCAGTGGTGAAGGGCAGGGCTCAGCCTGAGCATCCAGCCAGGCGTTTGCTCCGGGTTTCTCTGGAGTGAAATGGAAAAGAGGCTTTTCCTCGTGGTCCTTCTTCATCACGAGCTTCTCCAGGGGTGATGCTGGGATGAGGTGGCGTGTGTCAGACTGGACTTAAAACTACTCCCAGCCCACACTCCTAAGTCAGACTGACTTATCTGGTGGCTTGTTTAAGTGGTAGTTTTAAGTGTGGTAGGTCATGCTGGCAAAACAAATGTGAGTGATTAAGCAGGAGGGACATTGATTTTGTGCAGAATTTGTAAAGGCTATTCCCACAGCATTAAAATGTGCAGTGGTCCTTCTGGACTGTGGTGTAGTTGGCCCTTCTTTAACATTTCCTTAGATAATGAAAGAAAATCTGTCCTGTTCCCTTATGTTCTGTGTTGGTGTATTCCCCCTCTCTATCTAATTTGCAAAGAAAGGTAGAGGGAAACCCAGTCAGGAAAAGCAATAGGCTGCAAAGGCAAGAAACAATCTAATCTTTAAAGCTTTGCAGTAGTATTTTTAGAAGACAGAGAATATTTCCTCAGCTCCACCAATGACTTTTTTTTCCCCAGTTAGAGACCAGTGCACACAGGATCAGAGTGGCATGGGTCTACACACTTGGTGTTTTGAATCCCAATCCAGTTCTTGATTCTTGTTTCTTAGTCCCTCTTCTCTTCCAGGCTGTTTTGTTGATTATAGGTGTTTTTTTTTTTAATCCAGAAAATCTTTCAGTTGATGTTTAGAGTGGAGGACTTCTTGGCAGTGAGGTTATCAGAAGTACCCAGGTACCAAGAGCTGCCAGACTAATTCTTTTCCAGTGGATCAAAAAATGTCATGCACTTCCCTCTGCTGATGTAATCTACAGACAGTTTTCCATAATCCCTGTAACTTTACATTTGAGTTATTTCTGTAAATTTTGGTAGTTATGTTGCTACTGTAAAAACAGCTGCTTTGAAAGAAAGAAAATGTCAAGTTTCCATAAAATGGGTTTAGTCTGAGAGAAATGTTTACTTTGAGTGTATTCTGAGGGTACTTGTGTAGAGGAGCTCGTTTGTAGCACGCTGGTGTCTGGCTCCCATGTATGCCTGTGCAATGCATGGGAATAATGTGTTGGAAGATGATCCTCAGCCTCATGTGTAGAACAACTCTTGTTGCTTCAGCTGCAGCAAAAGCAGAGCTTTTACTGTTCTTTTTTGTGTGTGTTTTCATCTGTGGATGTTGTTGGTAAATCTCTATCTCTGCTTTACAGCTGGCTTTGCACCGAGAAGCTTAAGAGCAGTGTTGTAAAGCTTTGGCTCAAATCCAAAGCTCTTAAGTTCCTGTTTAACTTGAAAACACTTGAAAGTTGACTCGGAGTCAATGGCTCTATTCACATTTGTGGATTTGAGCAGAGGCACAGGCCTGTGGGAGCAGGCCCTCAGGAGATTAAGGAAGCTTAAGTTTTCACAGCAGCTGAGCAATTGTGTTCTATGGGAACTGCAGGTTTGCAACACTTGTGAAATGAGGCAACTTTCTAGTACAGAATTAGATCTGCCCCGTGAAAATGCTGGTGCAAATGACCTGTCAGATGTCACGGGGCTGGTCAGCAGAGGGGTGAAGACTTGCACAGCAGGCTCTGAGATTTATGTTCTCTTAAAGGGTTCCTGTACATATGATACGCTGCAAAATGCGTTTACTTGACTGTGAAAAACAAACAAACCAGCCATAAAACAAAGGCAAATGAATCTTTTGACATCTTGATGCAGAGTCCTTGCTGAGTTCATGTAATTTGGAGGAGGGGGGATTATTCATGAGAAACAAAAGCCAAGCTTGCTCTACATCATATGCTCTCCTGAAGCTGTTAAAACAGCCAAAGCGGTTTGCGTCTATCAGCCAGTGGTGACAAGTTAAATAATATTCCTGGTCTGAGACTGCCAAAATTCAGTCCTACAGTGAATTAATGCAGCAGAAACATCTCCTCGTGAGGAGCCTTTCCCGGTGTAGGACTTTGGCAGGGTTTAAATCCGTAGCCATCTTGTGGCAATTACTGGCTGTTTGAAGGAGGCAGTTGTATGCAAGGAAGGACGACTGACGTTGGCTGGCTGGTAGTTTTGCCATGAAACATTTCAGTGATATTCATAGCTGCCCTTAGCACGAAAGAAAGCAGCCTTTAGCTTTTGTTCATATAAGGCATCTGCTTACATATTATTATTCTGCCAAGAGCAGAGGAGAGATAATAAAGAAGTCCTCTGAACTCTGTGACCTTCATATTGCAAACCAGAGCGTGGCTGTGCCTGCCCTGCTGCTCACGTGGTTCTGCTGGAGCTGGTGGAGGAAGCTGGTGCAGAGTGTGCACTACCAGGTGGACACTTGTTTTGTTTCAGTCTCAGAGGTTATAGCTCTACTAGTACCTGAAGATCACCAGGATAGCTCGTCAGCCTTCAGGCCAAATGCCAGAGGATGGCTTGTGTTGATACTATTAAGCTCCTTCAGCTTCTAAAATGGGGAGACTGTGTGCAAAAGATGAGAGACTGGTCCATGGCCCAGCCTAACACCCAGATCATTCCTGGGAACTGTTTGAGATGCTGCTAGATTGCCTGGAGCAAAAATGTGGCCAGGAACCATTCTAAAAATTTAAGGGTATAAATGATTAAGTACTTTAAGCAGACCTTTGCACCCTTTGATTTATTAGCTTGGATGGAGTATGCTGCACTGCCATTGCTCAGGGCTCTCAGTGCCTGAGAGAGGGAGGCATTTTCCCCCAAGGCAAAAGAACTCTTCCTTGCTCTGAGGTCAGCCATCAGCTTTCTTACCCTTAGAGATTACTGTGGGATCCTGCTGGAGAGGTGATGATCTGAGAGATTCCCAGTGAGAAAAACAGGGTGGTGGATAACACCAACCTTTTAAGGAACTGTGCTTCTCTTCTCTTTTTATTTTCATTTATTCTTTATATTCGTAAACCAAATGTTTTAAAAATATATTAGAACAAACATTTGCTCATTTCTAGATTTTCTTTTTAAAGTAGCTCTGCAGATTTTATTTTTGGAGAAGGGGAGGTGAGGAAATGTGGGTGATAAAAACAAGCTACACTCATTGCTGCAGCTGATCCTTTTTCGTTTATCTCACTTTCAGGTTTGCAGCACTACAAACCCAAGAAGGAGGCTTTGGGGAAAAGCTGGTTTACTTTAGATTAAAATTTTATCCAGTAAATGCCATTTCTGCAGGAAGTTACTTTTCCACTCTGTGTCTATAGACTGAAACAGAGAGATCAAATCTTGATCGTGCACGTGTGCTTCTTTCTTTTAACCTACACCAGTTTTAATCCCCAAAGTAGGCTGTTCTCCCATGAAGTGGAAACATGAATTCTTGGTGTAAAGCTGGAGCTGTCCAGCGAGCTGCTTGGCACCTCCTTGCTTCCTGCAGATCTGCAGCCATACGTATCACAGCTCTGCCTAAACAATCTTTGCCTCCTTATCTGTCTGCTCAGAACAACCAGCCTTGACAATTAAACACTTCCTGCTGCTTTGCGTTACCAAATTATTCCTTTGTACAGAATTACTTTCTTTTACTGCTAGCCCTTTTTTTTTTTAATAACTTCAAAAATTTCTGTGTTTGATTTGCACTGGTGAGTGTGGTGTAAAGAGCTTTGTGTGCTTCATTTTTTTTTCTCTGAAGAGCTGGATAAATTTTGCTACGGCCATTATTACAAGAGAAAACAAATAGAAACTAGTCATTTACTGTTGAGATCAGTCAGCTCACAAGTGCCATCCTTCAGATGAACGGCTGCTTGAGTTTCATCAGTCATGTGCAAATGTAAGAAAATCTCATTCCCAGTTCGTGGTGCCAGTGTGGGGATGATTGGTAGGTGCTTCCTACAGTGCTTTTTGGTGTCATGCTTCACTGGAGTATGTCGTGCTTTAAGTCCTGATCAGTTCTCTGGATCTGGGATCATTTGGATTGGCTCTCACAAGCAGAATTCCTGTTGGTCTTGACAAAGGTTTGTGCCATTTGGGAAGTGCTGTGGCAGGGACAGGGGTGTTCTGAGAAAGCCAGTTCACAGAGGTGAGTTTTGACAGCCTGCCCTGACCTCTGCCTCACGAGCTCCTCGTTGCTGTGCAGGGCAGCCCACGCTGAGAGTCAGGTGCTGGGGACATCCTTCTGCCCGTGCACGGCATGTTCCCCAGACTCACAGCTCCATGGTGAACCTCAACGGGTGGAGAACTTGGAAGCTGTCCTTGTCTGGGAGTGATCAATTCCATGGCATGTGTTTGCACAAAAATGCAGCTTGTTTCCACTAAATAAAGAAAATCTATTTGGTATTTCAAGAGCTGAAAAGTACTTCTTCAACAGAGCTGTAAGAAAGTGAAACTAAGTAAAGCTCTGCAAACCTTTGTGTAATCCTGGCTGACTAACTGTCCGCGCTGGGCTGTGTATGCCTGGAAAGGAAATAGTGAGCAGTGCAGATGGAGATTAAAATACATTAGCTGTCCTCACTGCAATGCTAAACCCTTGCCCTGGTAATAGTAGCTGAAGTCTCAGAGAACTGGAATGGAGCCACCTGCCTCTGAGGGCTGGGGGACAGTGTCTCTTGGTGTCACCCAGGTTCCTGGGACATGGGAGGAACTCTGAGGGCTGTTATCTCTGCGCTGCCTTGGTGCTGGGAGTGCTGTCCTCTAGCAGGGGTGGCTTTTCCAAAGGAAAGGAAGAAGGAAAGGAGGTGAAAGTGGATGAAAGGAAGTGTGCTGATGAGTCTGAACAGGCTGCCTGCGGGGCTGCCAGCCAGTCTCTGCTAGCAGGCGTCTCAGAGCATGGGCCAGAGTATTGATTCCCTTTGAGTGGCAGGAGCAGACTCCCACAGCCCAGACACAGCTTGGGTTTCACCAGGGTCATGTCAGCAGAAGCAGAGAGATGGCCCATGAGCAAGCACCAGTGGCTGTACTTTGTAGTGCAGCCACGCCAGGCGTAACCCTTCTGCTTGCTCAGCTCCAGTCCCCAGGGCTGCTTAGAGGAGTGCTGCACTCCTGCTCTTCCCAGGTGTTGGAGGCAGGGAGATCCAGGGACCAGTCTGCTCCTTCTGTTGCTGATTGACTCTTTCAAAGCAGGGAGGAAGGCCAAGGTTATCTCTCTGGCTGACAAGAATCACAGAACGGCTTAGGTTGGAAGGGACTCTAGAGATCATCTAGTCCAACCCCCCTGCCATGGACAGGGACACCTCTCAACTAGACCAGGCTGCTCAAGGACTCATCCAACCTGGCCTTCAACACCTCCAGGTAGGGGGCATCTACAACCTCTCTGGGCAATCTATTCCAGAGTCTCCCCACCCTTGTACTGAAGAACTTCCTAAGACCCAGTCTAAAGCTTCTTTCCTTCAGATGTCTCAGAGATTCTCACTAGGTGAGGTCCAAATCAGATGGGTTGAGGATCTTTCCTCATCGTGCTTCAAGTCCCGTCTGCTGGGCGTTCAGCTATTTGGACCATTTTGAACTTGAGAGACCTTCCCAGGTGTAACAAATTCCTACCTCCTCAAAGCAGGTGGTTTTTTATGAATACTTTCAAGTCTTGTCAGACTTCTAGTATTTCTTTTCAGACAGAAAAAAAAAGTGTAAAAGAAAAATCTATCTTTAAATAGAAACATAATTTAAAAATAGCTTTTCATATTATTTGTCATAATAATTATAATTGTGTGAACGGAGTCTAAAATCTTAGAAACATGAGTGAAAAAACCATGAAAGCCTCTAGATTGCTGGTTATGTAGTTCCCCTTCAGGTAGTGAAAGACCATTGTTAGACCTTCTCTTGTTGTAGTGCTGGAGTTCAATTTCACTGTGATATATGCTTTTCAAATACTAAAGGTGGGCTCCATCCCAAGAGCTAGCAGTTTAAGGAAGAAACAATACATGGGGAAGAAAATGAGAATTAAAAATGAGCCAGCGAGGTGACACTGGTCATCAGCAGTGAACTGTCATGAAGTCTTGGGTCAAAGGAGCATTTTGGGGAGGACATACAGGTGCCATTGTTGACATTCTATGGGCAGTGAGAGCAGATATCGCTAGCTGGTTAAAGTCTTGAGCCAGAATTGGAGGTGTGGTTTTACCTTTTTTAGGTGGGAATGTGCTGGCAGAGACCTGAAAAACAAAGATGAGGATGCACTCGAATTGGGAGAGCCTGTGAAGGGAGGCCTTGAAGCTTAGTGGCAGTGTGAGGATGATGGATGGGTGAGTGATCTTTGCAGAGGCTGTTCAGGTAGGTAAGAGTTTGCTTGGGAGAAGCATCTGAGATACTGGCATTCACCTGGGTAAATGCAGGTTTTAAACTTGAGCTACACTGGGTTCTCTGTGTGTTTTTTCTCCAGAGCATAAGTCATCTCATCCTGAAGTCCTGAATTCCTAAAGCAGAAGTGATGGGTTGTTCCTTGACAGTGCTTCCTCCCTCCCAGTGTTAGGGACCCTAAAGCCATGGTTCTGAAGTGGGTGACTGAGGTGCATCACGCTTGAGCTGCTGAGGAGATTCATGGTATTGTGAACTGGGTGGGAAGACTGGGGAAGAATTAGTCACAGGCTTTATGTGAAGACCTAGGTAAAGGGTGGACGTGAAGGCAGGAGTGCTGTGAATGGCTCACTCACCTTCCAGGTTCTCAGGATGATATCCACAGATACTGGGAACAAAACTCATCAGGGATGTGAAATTGAAAAGTTTTTCTGTCAAACCATTTTATCTGAAGACAGCTGTAGCCTGTGATTCAAGTGGTGTTTTGCTCATTTTAATATCTCCTCTTGCCCTACGCCTTTGGAAGGTCCTGGAGACTTGGTGTGACAAGTCCAGCTCATAGGTGGCCTCAAAGAGTTTTGCTTTGAATGCTTGTGACTCACGTAGCACATGGATGGTTTGCAGTGGATGAAGAGCCTCCCCTCTACACCCTTATTCAGCAGAGCATGTAGGCAGATGCTCAACGAAGGCAAATCTCCAAATTTCAAAGACAACAGTGAGGTTCAGTGTGGCAGATGCCTGAGTTTTTTTTAATTTATTTCTGAATAAAGATGAATTTAATTTCATGCTTAGAGCTGAGCGTTTGTTTAGTTGCTTTATTGAACTGAGGTCCTACTGCCCATTCCATGCAATTTTACACTCTCTTTCTCCAGATTTCCTGGAAGAGCTGCAGAGCACCTGCCAGCCTCCAAGCTCACAGAGCAATGTCTTCTGGATCATCTGAGGTTCACTAGCTAGTGACACTATTTTATCCAGCTGCTTGGATTAACTTAGAGACGAGTAATGACAGGGAGTGAAAGATCTGAAGGATGGCTGGAAAAGGAGGCTGTTTTCCTTGAACTGTGCTAGCAGCCTTTCCTTTTGCTGTAACCTTAGCTGGCTCAGGTTTCGGGTTGCAGGAGCCTGTGAAAACTTGTATTTAGACCTTCTATCACAAATAGAAATTATTTTTCTGGTGAAGCAGAGCCGAATGATTGTACACTGCCAAATGCTGCTGCACCAGCAAAGGTAGTTACTGAGCTGAGAAAGGCCAAAGGTATCTTGAAGCAAAGGGCTGACCTTTTTGATTCTTCAGCAGGCAAATATCTGTACCCTGCCAGCCCTCTTAGCACTGTCCTTCAGTAGACATCTCTTTTACATACATCTTGTGTGTGAAGTAACCACGTGATGGTGAATATAAATCCATCCTGGCCACAGGACTACTTTCCCCTCCTCTCCTTTTCCTTCCTCCCCTCTCTCTGTTTTCCTCCTTCATTAGCTTTCTTCACTCTCCTGGTTGTGCATATTCCTTCAGGTGAGTGCTAGTCAGCAAATACTCTGGCTCTCCTCATTCTCTCTCATGTGTTGCCACCTTTTCTTGGAGAGAAAGAGCTTCTAAGACAAATGTTGGCATTTGTTACAAGTGCATTCCTGTGAATACCTGGGGGTTTCCCCAAAGCATCTGTTTCCACACGCATGTACTGGTGATGGCAGGAACCCCCTGTAAAACCTCCCAGATACCCACCTGCCCTGGAAACTCTCTCTGTATTAAACCAGTGCTGGGTTTCTCAAGGAAGTGTGGGCCAGTGGAGGTTTAGGTTGGATACTAGGAGAAATTTCTTCCCTGAAAGGGTTGTCAAGCCCTGAAACATGCTGCCCAGGGCAGTGGTGCTGTCCCCACCCCTGGAGGGATTTAAAAGATGTGTAGAAGTGGTGCTGAGGGACATGATTTAATGGTGGACTTGCCAGTTCTGAGTTAATGGTTGGAGTTGATCTTACAGGTCTCTTCCAGCCAAAACAATTCCATGATTTGCTTTGATTTTGCTGCATTGAGCTCTTTCACTAATTATGTTTTCATGGTGAAGTTAGTTGCATTTCCCTAATGTCCTGGCTTGGGGACACCTAAACTGAGCTTCTATGGACACAAACTAACATTTTTTTGCATTGAATTGGACTGCTGCTTCTGAAACATTCAGGTGAACACTCAGTCTTGTGGTAGAAATGGTGCATTTGGAAAGCTTAACTTCCTAAGGTTACCTTTGAGCCAGGAGTATTTCTGAAGTCGATTTATTTGCAATGTCTAATGAAGAACTAAAAATTAAATGCAAGCAAACTACCAAGTAGCAGCTTCCTGTGTGAGAATTTTTGCTCTGTTGCTTTGAGACCGTGTCAGCACCTCTGTGTTGTTCAGCATGCCACTGGCAGATGCTTTACAGGGAGGCCTGACAGCTTTTTCTAAACTGCTGGCTTTTATTAGACAACTGAAATATGGTATCTGGGAATTCTTACGTGAGAGTGGGGAAGCAGAGGGTGTACATCTGTCCATGTTTGGCAGCATTTGCTGCCTCTGAGCTTACCTCCCCCACCTTGGCAACAAATGGTGCCCTGTCATGTGTCATCCTTTTCCACTTCAACTCTCCCCTTCACTTTTCAGTCCTGCTGACTTCACTCACTCTGCTGCTCCTCAGTGCTAGATATTTAAACTTACAGGATGCTGTCCATAGTACCTCCGTGGTAGCCTCATGCCTCTATTGACAGTTTTGGATGCTACTCATAGCTCTGGGGGCTTGTTTGTTTTATTGTAGCCATTTCTTACGTGTTTGAGACAAGAGAACCACCTCTCCAGTGCAGGGGAATTACAACAGCAGTGTTCATTTGGGTTTGATATATAATATATCACTATTTAGTGGGACACCGTAATCTTTCAAACCAGGACTCTATGTTAATTCTTTTTAAAATGAAGTTACAAGTCATGTTTAATCTGCATGAAATAACCAAAAAATTCTGGTAGAAACTGAGAAGAGACAACACCATGATGGATCATGTATTTGTCTATGCCCAGAGCTCTCCATATGGTTCCATTGAGGCATGTAACATATGTCATATAATGTTGAATATGTGTTTTTGTGACTTTGTGGTAGTCATTTGGGAGAACACTTGTGTGACAAAGAACAAATTCTGCCTAAATAAATGTTTGCAAGACTGAAGCCCTTCCAGATGCTGAGGAGCACACACTACTGTTAGATTCTTGCAAAATCCAATGTTGTAAGGTAGCAGTGATACGTTGCTCTCTCTTAGGTTGTTGCCCTTTCCACGTGTCTTTCCCATCTCTAGGAACCCATGGTGAGTTCCTCTGTGTCTCATGGTTGCACGCCCTCTGACAGAGGTGAAGACCTTTCATGGATTAATGAAGAGCAGTGACCATGGCCAAGGGGAAAGGTCTAACAAAGTGAGCACGAGAGAGGCAGACAGTGACACATCAGAACAATTCATCCTCTCTTCTTCTGAAAGTCCTCTCAGATGTGAACAGGGAGTTGGCCAAAGATCTCATATCTTGTTGTGAAGAGCCAGAACTGGCCTGCAGACTATCAGCTGGTGCCCCTGCTGTAGAAAGTGAAGGACTGCTTTACACCTTAATTTTTGGCTCAGTCCATTATTTTCATTTGTTCATAAATGCCACAGTGGCTCAGAGGAATTTGTAGATATTTCTGTGTGTGTTTCAGGCAAATGTGCAAGACAACACAGAACTGATTTGGTGGGAAGCAGTCATGGAACACTGGCAAAGACTGACCTTTTTCGTTCCTCATCAAGCAAAGTATTTCCACCATGATGGCCCTTTAATCACTGTCCTTTAATAAGCATCTCTTTTGCATACATCTTGTTGCACAAAGCAACAGACATCTCAAAATATATACACAGTCACAGGCCATATTACTTATCACTAAAATGGAACTTTTTTTTTCTGCTCTTTATCATTTTTAAGAGGGTTCTTTTTGCTTTTTGGGTTTGTCTGCTTTAAATACAATTTTTTAAAAAGTATCCTGCACAAGAAACCTGCTCACTGTGGTTTGTGGAGAGAAAATGAAAGCAAAAGTAACATAATACATGACAGGCGCCTTCCCCTCCAACCAAATGAACCTAAGTGACCTCAAAGCTGAAGTGACATTTCACCTTTCTGGTTCCTACACACGCTGTGCTCAGCTTGACCTCTCCCTGCTCTTTCCCATCCTCTCGGGGAGCAGACAGCTGAACATGTGGTGTATTTACAGTACATGGAGAGGGCTCAGCTTTCTTCTTTGAAGTGGGACAGGGCTTTGGCCCGTGAGGTGGCAGAGGGATAGAGGGGAAGAAATCCCTCTGCCATGTCAACTCACATGACTGGGTCAGGAGGCTTTGCTATGGAAAGCAGGACTGGAGTCTCCCTGGAGGAGGAACAGCAGCTTCGTGGTGTTTTATTTGAAAAGAATAAAGTCTAAGAATGAGTTTTTTGTTTGTATTTCAAGACTTATTATTTTGTAAAATAACAGCAAAATGAGAAATCGAAATGATATTGTACAAAGAAAAGTTGTTCTTTAGAGACCAGCGTTGCTGATGAATTCTATTGTCATGACCATTTGCTCCACCTCTTGTTATGTGTCAGAGGATTCAGTGACATAAAGAGGGTTCTGTGATCACGTAACACATCTTAAAGCACTGAAATGTAACATCAACATTCAGAGTGTGGTTGTCTCCCTGAGCAAAAGTTGCCTGTGTTACGTTAGAGTCATTCTGTGTAAATGGAAGAGCAAAGGCATTTTGTGTGTTGCCACACTTTTATAGCCCCTGAGAAACAGTCCAGAAGCCTTTGCTTCAGAGATTGAAAAGGGAAGTTTCTGTCATTGAATTTCTCCTGAATTTTCTCCCCATGTTTAGTTCTGCCTTGCTTAAAGGGCTTTTCAAGAGCTTGTCTTGCTCCAAGCAGTACCCCAGCTCAGCTGTATATTGAGATGTGCAGTTCTGTGGGCTTCTCTCCTCCATCTCCAGTGGGCATTTCAGTGATTTCATTTCTGAGTGAGGAAATGAAAATATATTCACTGGATTCAGCTCTAAATAGATATATTTGCAAAAAATTTACTTGGGGATGTACTATTATCCTGTACTGAACCTGAGGCTTTTGTGAAATACCCCCGTAGATATTACTACTTTGTTTCTTGCCAGCACTGGCCCTCAGTGGAGGGTTCAGCAATCTGAATTCTGAGGGTCAGAAGCTGGTGGCTTTTTTACTGGCTAAGAGAGCCCCTGATCACCTTATAGGGATACTTGTTTTAATTATACAGTCAGTGGAAGCAATTTCCTCAGGCCTTCTGAACTGCCCTTTGCCAACTGCTGTCTCTCCTTACTCTGTAAGGACTTTTAGCACCCATGTAACCATTAAAAGTTAGTTGAAAAAATTCCACACATGATCTTTAACGGGATGTGATTCATCTTCTATTTTAGGCATCTACTTTTAGGTGAGATAAATTGTGTCCTGAGCTTTGTTAAGGCTATTGACCAGCTCCCACAGGAAGAGGTCCAGAATAGGTGGTTCATTTTAGATGCCTGAAATGATTCTTACCTAGATTCCTAGCCAGAGGAATACCATCTGGTGTCATGGAGCTAAGCAAGTATAACCATAAATCTTCTTTGTTATGAAGGGATGTCTGTACCTGAACCATTTATGAATGGGAAGTACTCTAAAAGTGCTGGTGATTTTTGTATTCCTGAATGAGAAAATCTGTTCTGTGCTGCTGCTTTACTGGGTTTGTTTTGTTTCTGTCCATCCAGATAGTTCTCCACTGTGAATCTTCTGTGAACTTGCCCTTGTCTGTTCTGCTGGAAAAGTACTGTGAAGCTTTGTCAGCCCGCACCAATGTCACAGGTATTTATTTCTCCATTTCTTGGTGGCTTCTTGTTACTGTAGGATCTGTTTTCAAAGTGTCCTTGCTTCTGCTGAGATAAATATAATGCCTCCAGCCTCGGGTTTTCGTTGGCAACAATGTGCAGTGGTGTGACATGGAAAGAAAATGTGGAATTTTGCACACCTGGAAAGAGCTTCAGGTGAACAAATAATGTCAGACCTTTTTCATAATGAGTCTGTTAATCTGACTCTACTCACCTACAGATACAATAGTTGAAGGTTAGTACAGTTAAAGTGCCTGTACTGAGGCTGGTCCAGACTCCTTGCCAAAGGCTGCCTGCATTTCTCTGAGCACAGAGCAGGACAGACAGGCTTGGCAGGTGAAGGCAGGTGGGTGTGCTGGTAAAATCCACCCCTCCTGTGGTATTTGTTGTATGAAACGGGGTGATCTGACCAGACTGACAGCTCATTCAAGCTGGGGATGAACGTTGGATCATTTCAGCCAGTGAAGTGCTGGGGTTAAACCCCCAGCCCTGAGTGAGGGTTGGCATATAGATGATGTCCACAACCAGGCAAGACAGACCCTCCTGACTGGTTTTCACCCAGGGTCTGGCCAGACTTTGGTGGGGACTGATGAGGAGATCACCACCAGGTGCCCCCACCTTCCATATGAACTTGGAGGTGGGGCAAGAAGCCACCTCTATAAGAGCTGACTCTGCTGGTAGTGGGGTTGGGAGGGTTCTGGGAAGAGCTTCTTGCTTATTCATGGTGAGTGGAGTTCCCAGGATGGCAGGACCAGCACATGAAGCTGTCTCTGAGTCCCTGCTCTATCCCTGGGCTCCTGGCCTGGCTGCTCCCATCTCCCCTGGCTTGGCTCCTCTCCTGGCTGCTCCCTTCTCCATGTCCCCTGTGGTGGGTGAGTGCAGGGACTTGTTCCTCCTCTGGCTGGCTGGCACTTTGGGTCTCTGGGGTGTGATGTGGGAGCAGAGGGAGGGGTTTGGCTGCTGGGCTGCCTGTTAGGGATAATCTCATTCTAACCTGGGCAAGTGGTCAGCAGAAGAGCTGGGTCAATGGAATATTTACCATGAAAACCATCAGTTCTTTATGTTCTGACACAGCATATGATGGTATATATGACACAGTGTATTTGATGGTTGGACTTGATGGCCTTAGAGGTCTCTTCCAACCAGAGTAATTCTACGATTGTTTATATATTTAGCTGCAAAACTCTACTATTTTGGTTTCCTGGTCCCACCATGAAGCCTCCAGAACCTTACTCTAAGTTTTTAGGTTAGGGCAGGAGGCTTTTCTGACTGCAGGTAGGGCAGAGGCACTTTGGGCACTGGCAGGGGAACATCACCACTCCCTAGAAGGCAAAGGGTAGGCAGCAGGAGGGGGTGGGGGTAATATGGTACCTTTGCTTTCCTCATACCAGTCCCTAAAAGCAGGGCAGAGCACTGGTTCTTTTGTTTGATTCTTGGCTACAATGCACCAGCACAAAAATGGTCCTGTGAGAGATGCAAAACTGGGTGTAACTTTGCTGCAGAAGTGGGAGAAGGGCACTTAGAGCCATTCCTCTGTGGCATGGGTGTGTGCTCCATTTGGTGATGCTGCTGGGGGGAAAAGTAAGTTTGTTTCTTTCCCCTTTACTTCTCTTTATACCCCTTTGTAAAGGGTGGAGTTAAAAATACCTTGTAATAATGTAGGTGTTATAATGTATATTATATGTATTAATGTATATTACAAGGTATAATATGTACTATACCTTGTAATAATGTAGGTGTCAGTTCTCCAGCCCTGAGAAATGACAAAGGAAATGAGGCTCAAGGAAATACAGAAAGATTTCTTTTTTTATTTATAATATATCGGATCAATCGTATTTTTCTCTGTATCAATTCCTTAAGGACAGTAAGCTAATCTAGATAAGCTGATCAGACTGAAGTCAGAAAGTTGTTTTGCCTTAACTGCCTCTCAATTTGCATGTAAATGGGTGTGGTGACCCTTATTGTGCATCTAGCCTGAACTCTGCAACTTCTGCCCTTGTGTTCCCGGGAGCAACTCTGCCTCATGTGGCATATTTGCTTATGTAATTTTAATGACCACCTTTTCTATTCTTTAGCTGGAAACAAATGAAAGGTAGATGAGGTTCTGTGAAACCTTCCATAATTTTGGACCTTTTCTTTGAGGTGTTTTTTGCCTTTTGAGTATTTTTGTAAAGATTGTTGTAGAACTTGCCATTAATTCGTAATGTATTTTTCTTTGTTCAGAGCTTCTCTTGGAAAAAAAAAAAAATCACACATCAGACTTTCTTAGAGTTTGGGAAACAATTTAATTCCCAACTGTTGACCAAAAAAAAAAAAAAAAATTCTGGGCTAGTTACATGATGCATGAACACAGGGAATCTTCTCAGGCTGAGTGCAGCTACTGAACCAGCATTTTAATATGAAAGGGAAGGAGAGAAGTCCTGGAAGCCTCTCTTCTATTGCACTGTCATTGTGAGGCATCACTGGTCAGAAGGGTGAAGCACTGCTGTGAAATTAAGGGAACTTGTCTGTTAAATAGAGACAGTCCAACATGCAGCTTTTATAAACTACACCTTCCCACGATGCTTGTGACCATAGCCCTTTCTGCAGCATGCTTAAAATCCTCTGAACCTCTACTCTGCTTTGAACATGGGCTTATCATACAGTAGAACCCCAAGCTGCTGCCTGTTCAGACCAGATGGATATACACCTAAACTCAGGCGTTATGGAGTGGGCTCTGGGCCATACTAGGGACAAAAGTTCACTTTTTGGCTTAGCATGGGCCAGTGTGCTTTCCCAGTGAGATGGATCATCAACATGGTGCTTCTACTTCTCGCATATTCCTTTGTCTTCCAGAACAGTTACCATTCAGAATGGGCTGGACCATTCAGCTATGAGTCTTAGTAAAAATGGAGGTCTGCAATATAGAGATCTCTTCATAGTCATTAAAGTTCTAGTTCATAGAATCATTAAGGTTGGAAAAGACCTCTAAGATCATCAAGTCCAACCATCAGCCCAACACTAGCATGACCACTGAACCATATCCTGAAGTATCTCATCTATCAGTTGATACACTTAAAGTCCAAATCATTATTTCATCCTAAATTAGGATCCAATATGGAGCAGAAATGAAATACTTTTTTCTTTAAAAAGATCCAAGGATAACAAGCTCCTGTAACTAAATCTGCTCTGATTTTTTTTTTTTTTGGTGTCCAAAACTAGGTGAGCTGTGTGCAGCCTCATTTTGAACCTAACAACAAGGCTGTATCACACTGAAACATTGGTGTGCCCCACTCAACAGCACAGATGTATAGAACCAGACCACAGAGTCTGCAATGCCTGAGTCCTTTCTCTGGCTCACATTCTTTGTCACAGAGCAGATAACATCTTTTAGACAGAGAAAAAAAATCAACCAAAAAACAAGCCCAAGGGGAGACATATTGAATAATCCTTATTTATTGCTGGGAGAACAGTAAACATGAAAATTTTGTAATTGGTTATCATCCTTGTCTCTTTGCTAGAAGATGCTGTTAATTAGTCCGATATGTTAATTTCCTCCTCTTACAATTGCTAACTGAACCCTCTAAATATGTTCACACTAAGCATCCCAAACAGATGGCACAAAATGCTTTTGAGAATTTCATGTATGTGTAATGTCGCTGAACTGCTGAGTGAATGACTTTGGAAATTCAGTCTGAAGTGATTTAAACCAAGCAATACTTTCAGAGGTGGGAGGCAGCATAACTGACTCTCTCTTTTGGCTGTTATTTCCTTGAAAGATCTCTGGGTGATGCATCCATAATTGCCTGGCTGCAGCTTTTGAGCTTGATGGGAATGCGTGGGGTTTTTTTGTTGACCTGAAGAAGAATTTTTATTACTTTACTTTCATACATAAGAGTAATTAATTGGTTGCAATAGCAGGATTTTTTACAGTGACTCAGCTGAAGATACTCCTGATATTGTAATCTCCTGGTATAGTTTGGCTAGAATTACAGTAATATCCAGGGTGACTGGATGGCTGTAATTCTGTCTATCTGTAGGATGTGTGCACTGAATTAAGCTTGAATTTTTATAAAAACTCAGAGGAAGTGTGTCCCAGTTCACACTGGTATTCCATGGGTTTGTTCCTGCTTCACTTCCTTTGACCTTTCTATCTCATAGGTTTCTACTAGACTACAAGTCTTGACTTATATCTGATACTACTCACTTGTGATACCCATGGGAATCCTTTGATCCCACTGTTTGGCCCATTGACACGTTTAGCCATGCAGTCTTTTAAGAGCTTGTCAAAAGATGATTCATCTGAAAACAGGAATTTTGTCAAAAAAAATAAATGAGAAGGTGGATGACCCATGCTGCTGTGATGATTGTCTCCATATAGGAACTGCATTCTCTGTTTCCCTTCTCTTTCTTACCATCCAGTCACACTGAAGGTTGTAATTTGCGTTTATGGTGTTTAAGGCCATTCAGACAACCAAGGAGAGTTGCCTGAATTATTGTCATCATGTATTTAATTTCATGAAGTTCTGGGATACATTGAAAGGTAAAATTTTTTTTTTTTTTTTTTTGTTCCCTTTGGTGATTGCATCCTCATGAGGTGGGGATTTGTTCCTTGCCCTCATTCTGGTCACTTTGTAGTACAGTGAAAGACTGTTGTCTCACTGAAGTGGTGTAAACCCCCTGATTTGGGGTGGTTCAGGATTCAGTCTGTACAAATTCTGGCTTATACTACTCTAATGTTTGCTCAAGTCTCTGGGGAAGCTTTGTTTTAAGGAACATGTTGGTGGTTATGGGACCCCCTCAGTTATGTCCCTGTTACATAAGCTGTTTGTGTGCCTGTTCACACAACAAGCAAATTTAGTGGTTACTTGTCCTCTCCAGTGACTGGAGTTGATGCAGGCAGCTTTACTTACTTACATAGTTTCATAATCTCTCGTTCCATCTGCACCTGGATCTCATCCCTCTCTTGCTGACTCATGGACAATGGTCTCTTTCTTCATTTCCTTCAATTGTAGTTCAATTCAATTGTACCATCACTCTAATTCACATTGTTAAGCCTACAATCTTCATTAGTATTACTTACACAGTCTCATTAGCTACAATACATCGGGGTCATGCAAAACCACTCCCAACCATTCTTCACGTGACTAAGAGAGTTCCATCTGAGCTCATCAGTCTCTAGGTTACAGCTTGCAGCCTAAGGCTTCAGAAATCTAGCAACTTATGCTAAGCAAGTTAGCTACTCATGTTAACCACAGCTCATAACTTGGATAGCCAGATCTAAGATTACTTTAGTTCCTAACAGTAACCCAGACCTGCAGGGATGACAGAATCTACAAGAGACTTGGGCCTCTAGAATAGCTGATGATGGCCAGAGGGGTATCACAGGGTACTACTGACACTAGGTGGCTGTGTGACCATCTGAATCCATCCTTAGACCTCCAGTGGCACTAGATGCACTAGGTAAATTGAACTAGATGTTCACCTCAATCCAGACATCCCTATATAGTCACTTCTACACAGGAGTTTTGTAGAAATCCACAAACTGAATGCCATGTATCACACAGTCTATAAAATGAGAGCTAAATCCACATTTCTAGCTCAAAGTGCATATATGAAATCTTCTCTGACAAGGTGATTTAATCACAGATGATTTGGCCACCAAAAAAAAAAAAGTCATGGGTGTTTTGCTTTGCTGCCAAGTGCACACAGACTGTGATTTTGCTTGGCTGGCTGTTGTGAATTTTTAGCAGTCGATTTCAATCAATCATTCCTTTAGTAGATGGAAGTTTCATGGCAGACAAGAGTGTCTGATAACTTGTTTTCTATCCAGAGCTGCAACGGTGAGGCACTCACCGCTCCAGGGGTTATTTATTTCTGTACATTGCACTATTCTGTTTCTTGGAAACAGAAGATTTGGCCTCATTACACCTCTAAATATCTCTCCCCAGTAATGGCACGGCAGCAATCCTCACTGTTTCCCTCCCGTTTTTCACAGCAGGTCACATCAATGAGCACTTCCATTTATAATGACACTTGGATGAGCTATTCATTTTAACGTCTGCTTTGCACTCTCTTGGCGCCAGCCTGCTCCTGCAGCTGCCTGTGGGGCACTTAGGTACATGCTTTCATCACACCCACACGGCCCAGTTACTGCTCAGGGGCAGAAAGTTAACCTTGAGCATCAGCATTTCCCTGATCAAAGCCTCAGTTAGAAACAAGCAATCTTTCTAGCTTCCTATTTTCAGAGGTTGCAGTAACGCTGTCTAAATAGAGGTGATGATGTTGGTTTGCTTTCCCACTGCCTCAGATGACATACCAGGCAGTCTAGCAATGCTTGCTTCTACTTCCCAAAATAAAACTGGCTGTGTTGTATGTTGTGGCTCAATTTGTATTACTGCCACTGGTCTCTATAACTTAAAAATTTGCATTTCTTAAGCCTGGTGAAGTTCCAAGATGACGATGTAGAATAACTCTTACATAATAACAAACTACATAGACTATCCAACAAGTTCTGTGGTCCACTAGAGAGGATTATTTAGAGTCATAGGATCATTTAAGTTGGAAAAGACCCTTAAGATCATAGAGTTCCATCGTTGCCAAGTTCACCACTAAATCATGGCCACATCTACTGTTTACATTTGCTGTACAAAGAAAATTATGATGGGTTTTGAGGGTTTGTTTTGGTTGGTTTTGGTTTGTGGTGGTTTGGTTTTTTTTGCTTTTTTTTTTTTGTTAAATAATTTGAGGACAAGATCTCTAAACACACCTAAATGTTCCCACATTTACCCTGGGTGTCCAGTGGCTGACCACTTCTTCCAAAATTTATAGGGAAAAAAAATTAGTCCATAAAGTGCTCAGCTGCTGTATTGATGAAAGCCACACAGTGTGGGTGGTTTTGGGAGGTGGTGGGCTGTGTTTTCATGAGTAGCTGTTGTTTCTGGTCTGGCCACGTGCTGGGATTCTGCACGTGAAACATGTTTCAGTAAGAAGTTGCTCCTGTGCCTTGATCCCATGAATGGGTGTTTTGGTAGAACCTCAGAAAACTGCCAAATGAAGTAATCTTGGCTTAGAAGAGAGACCAGTTACACCAGAAGCTGTGCTAGTGGTTTAGGTTGAAATATCAACTCCTCTCATGTCAGTACTCACTTTCCTCAGACTTTACATTAGACCTGATGTTCAGAGAGTTGTTACCTTCTTCATTAAAACAATTTAAAATCTGCAGCACATCTGTCTGGACTCACTGAGACGTTGGGGGTGTGGGTCTGAGGGAGGACTGAACACACTGAAGATCTTGTTAAATACTGGAAGCATTTACAGAGATCAGCCTGATGGCATTGCCAAGGTGGTTCCATGCTGCCAGCCTGGGATGCTGTGAGGAAAAGGAAAAGTGAACAGTGTAAAGTTTGAGAGGAATGCAAATAAGACAAGCATAGCTCATAAACAAAAGCCTGTTACAGTGGGAACATGCCATTGAGAGGCTTGTTTCATATTTTAGAAGAGTGCCACACCTCACTGCTGGATCTGTCACTTCTTCATGATATGTTCTCAGCAGACTCTTGGTAATGACTGTTACAATGCCACACTTCATCAGATAGACTTAAATCTTTGAATTGATACAGTTGGTAGAATAAATACCGTTTGCTGAATGTGGGTTCTAAATTAGATATCACTTTTTGTGCATTTGGCAGATAAAAATATACTCTGTAGAACCTCTCGTTTTGTCAAGTTCTACTAAACAGATGGAGGGCCTTTTCTGTTCATATGGAATCACGTCAGTGGATCTGGTCCTAAATGAAAACACCTCCTGTCCTTTAAATCAACATTTTTCTCTAGGTTTGTGGGTTGATGAGCCCCTCCAGCAGTGAAATAACACTGTGGCCAATCTAGAGAGTAAACCCACATAACAGTGATGCTACAAACTGCAATCCTTGGAAGGATGGGTGTTTCAAGAGGATGTCTAAAATATATAGTGTTGGAGGATAACTGTTATTAGGAAGTGGGAGAGATTGGCTAGAGTGGGAATTTTGGTTTGTTTCTGATTTGAATAAAATGCTTGACTGTATGACCTCAAGACTGAGTTGGCTCTTCAGTTAAGGAGTGGGCCTCTGGATGTGCTCTGGTTGACATGCAGGAGTTGCCTTGAGTTTGTCTCCCTGCTTTTGACAAAATGGATGTTTCCATGCTTCTTTTGGAAGAATGTCCCTAAGCCACACTTGGAGCCAGATTCACCATAGATTTGGATTCAGACAGACCTTTTTGTGAAGGTATAACCATAAATCCTTGTGTCTTAGGCCCATGTGTATAAAATCATACCTACCAGCACTGTCTTACATCACTAGTGTCTACTGAAAGCAAAAAAAGGAGGGTGACCTCCTACCATCTGGTATTAGTATGCTGCAAAATGTGCTCACAGCCGTTTGAGAACGCAGTGGATGATCTGAGGAAGGGGAAGTGGTAGGATGCTTCAAACTTACAGATGCTGTTGTAACCTACCGTGGGCTATAATGTGAACACAGGCAACAGATCAAAGGTAGATCTTGCATAACACCTGCTGTAATGTTGCAGCTGACAGCTCAGCCCTCCTTGTTTAGCTTTCAACTGCATCACTGGGTCAGACTTTTCTGAATAAACTCTGTTATGCACGGAATTGCTTTGCCTTGGCCTCCAATGCTGAGGTGGGGACGTCTTATTGTATAGTCCCACGTATGACAAAGTATTTAAACACTAAAGCTAGTCAAAGCACAAAGCTGACCTGTGAAGTTCCACCTCCACTTTCTTATTCCACTACAAAATAAGAACTATGTGATTCTATTTTTTTTTTTCCTCTAGGCATTCATCTTACTCATTAAAGTGTCAAAGTGTGGTTGCTGGCTGTATGAGAAAAGGGTAATGGGAAGTGTTAACACAGTTTATGTAAGCCACTAGGACCTGAACTGTTCAGCCACTTCACCCTGTGTGTATCTTTACTTTTATGAGAAGCCTCATTCACCACAGCGATGCGCTCGACTGAGAAATGTTACTTGTGCACGTAACCATGTTAGACAAAAAGATTATTTATGGATACAGATATTTCAAGTGCACAGGCCCATAGCTAAGAGAAAGAGACAAACGAGAAGCAGATTCCTGAGGTGTAAATGCTGTGTGGTAGCTCAGTGCCATTAATGTTCTACAGGAATTGCATTTCTTGGCTCTGAATAGCACTGCTGTAAAAAAACTGCTAGCCAGGCCATGGATGTGTTTGTCTTCCCTAAAACCCTCTAAGGGACACCATAGGGAACTGCACCATTGCAAGGCTCTGTCCTCATCATCCTGAAGTTCCATCTTGTGCAGATGACCCTGCTACATAAGGCCAAGCATTTAGAAGCTGATCTCTTGGCTGCTAACACTGTTAGATGCATGGAGGTTTACTGCACCAGAGAAACCTTGTCTTGTTCGGGAAACCCTCTGAGAGGAATAGGGAAGCTGAGGGAGTGCTTATGTGTCTCCTGTTCCTGTGTTCTTCCCTAAGCACGCACTTATGGCTGCTGTTGGAGACAGGAAGATGTAATAGGTGGACCTTGAGTCACAACCAATAGTACTATTCTGCTATTTTTAAACAAGCCTATTTTTTAATTGGGTATAGAGGCAGCCTAAGGCCCACTCAGCTGCAGATATCTACATCTCAATATCTAGAGTTACAGGAAATTAATCATACTCCTAAGAACCTTCTCTTTCAAAGAAAGTATCCCTGAGGTAATTTAGCAGCATGTGGAAGACTATTACTTTCTGCCTTCTGTGTAAATAAATGGGAAAGAGTTAATATCAGAAGGGAGATATAGTTGCAATTTCTTTATTAATCTGCTCAAGGAGACTGCTTGTGAGTTCATCACTGTGAACACGGGTATTAAATCTTTAGATGAATCCTCTCAATGTGTAGCCACACTTCAGTGGGCATCAGGTCTTTGAAATCTGTATTAACAAGATAAACCCAAAATTTCTGGCTAAGATTGGTGGCTTCTTATCTGAGCAATTCATTGTTGTTCTTATATATATGCATATGTAGAAAAAATATACATCTGTATGTATAAATATATATAAATATCTGATTATTTTAAGAAGGAAAAGTTTCACTGTACTGAAATTGTCCTTATTCTAGTAGCCACTGGGTGAACTTTGAAACCTTTGAGTTCCAGGATTTTGGAGTATGGTGAGTGGGTTTTGGTGTCATCTCTCCAGAAAAAAATTTCCAGTTCTCTTGTTTGATTTTGAAACTGTGCAGAAATCTCCATTTTCTTCATGGGTAAATAAAGTCAATGTTTTCTGCAGGATGACCACCAACTTTTTTTCTCCCTATTTCTCCTAGAGGTCTTAAAATTCTTGACTTTCAAAGAGTGGCAATGCTACTTTACATGCCTTAGTGCTTGGGAGAGATTGCCCAATTCACTTTGAGCAGGCTCTAAGTGTTTTGACTGATTACTGTTATTCTTTTACTTAATTTCTTTTGAAGCCTTCTCACATCCAAATGTAAAACTGTTATTAGCAGAAATAGTTTTCTGGGTTGCTATAAAATAGCTTGTTGTGCTAGTTAGGATACAAATCTCTGACATAAATGATACAGAAATTCACCCAGTATTTTTTTAAAAAGCAATGATTTTTTTTTATAAGATGACAGTCAAAATTAATATAACTATATATGTTATTAAACTTTTGGCTACTATTTCCCTAATCTAGAGAATGAGATTATATGACTGTTTTTCACAGGGAGACAGAGAGCTCAGGGTGTCCAAAGAAACACAGAGTAGAAATTATTATACCTTCTATTTTTGTATTCTAGTCATTTGGATTTCTTCAACATCCACAAGCAAATGAAATAAATGTGTCCATTTTATTTGAGAAAACACACAGCTGAGGAAAACTGTATGCAGCATTGCACAGTGTCTATTACTTTGTTCTTCTGCAGCCCCGTAGTACACAGAAGAAACAAGCAAAGAATACTTGATTTTTGATCTGCACTGCAGAATTCAAAGCACTTTTTAACTCATTTCATTTTAGGAATCCTGACTATTACAGTTTATTTTACTTTAAGTCCACCATTTTCAGTTACTTCTAGTTTCCAGTGTTATAACAAATAGGAATATTTTGTTCTGGCTAGCTTTCCATAGCTTACAGTTTTAAGAATCAAGAGTGAAAACTTTCCCACAGAATCTATGGAAATTGAGGAGTGGGTATTTTTATCACCACTTTATATATATAATGATGAAAAATTAAATGATTTGCCAAGAATTTAAAGCCAATCACTGGAGGAATATTAGAACGTGAGACGTTCTTGCTTTGCAGCTTGCCTGGGGTACTTAGTTGGTACCAAAAACCTGGCAATTAAAAGTAAGCAGCTGACATTTTTGCATTGCAGAAGTCTAAAATCTCCCATGGTAGCCTTGCAAACCCACAGGCAACGTGAGAACTTTGCAACTGGTTGATGTAACTGCTCTTGCTTTTAGCTGGAGCTCTTATGTGTTCATATTTTCATATGATCATCTTCAGAAATCTTGGAGGCCCAAAGGTAAAACCCACAGTTATAACTCCATGGAAAAATAAGGGATTAAATTTGGATTTTTGTGGCTGGCGTGAAGTTCCAGGGAATAGAAGTAATGAGTTTGGGAAAGGGAGTGCTGAGGTGTTCACAAGAAGTAATTATTTAGTGCCTATGGGAAACACAGGTAAGGGCAGGGGAGGTAACTTGTCCAAGATCACAGCGTTGGCTAGAGGTAGATTTGAAATTCCCATCTCTCTGCCCCATGTCTCTCCAATAACTAATCTTTTCCCTTACAAATCATGGCACTTGCATGGCCCTGACAGTGGCTGGCTCTAGAAACACCTTTACACCATACTAGCCCACAAAAGACCTGTGGTGTCTAGAAGGTTTGTGTTTGTATGCAGCAAGGGTAAGTTGATCAGCAGGATAAGAAGACCTGTGTTCTTTATCTGTTCCATGCAGACAGCTCTTGATTGATACATAAATCCTGTGATGGATTCTCTGAACTGTCGTGGCTGATGGTGTTTATTGGACAAATGTATCAGCTTAACTAAGTAATGGTCAATGTAGACAAGATTGTCATGGAAGAAAGTAATGATGTGGGCAAGTCAACAGCTAGAGAAGCTTTACCTGATAATGTCCAGTCTTCATCTGGAGTAATTTGTTCTCTCTCCCCCTTTCTTACATGCTGAAACTAATTTAGGCAAAGGCAGTTTCTTTTAATTCTATCTGATGGCCTTTATTAGGTCTCAGAAGAGAACCACTCAGCCTGTGCTAATCTTACCACAACTGACCACATAGATTTTTCAGTAGTTGGCTCATCTGTTGACAGCCAAGTCTGGTGAGAGTATAAAATATATGGAGTGAAGACCAAATAACCCTCAGGGGGGGATCACTAATATTCTCATGGCCTCTGCAATTCCAGGCATCCATCAGGCATTGGTGGGTGGTAGAAATCCCTCTAGAGCTCACCAGTTCTGTTCTAGACACATCCTAGAGGAGAAAACTTCTGACTCTTCTAATCATTTATGACAAGGTGAATGTTTTCCTTCTATATTCCTTTTAACTCCAAATCATGCGGATTTTGAATTTAGGAATGTGTTTAATTTTCAACAATTACTGCCAGGCAGAAACTGTAAATAAATGTGGATTTATGTAAGTGTAAATATTTTCTTTTGACAAGGTAAAAACTTTGACATGTTTGGAAAATCTATGTTGTAGTAAAAAAACACATTAAATCCATAAATGAAACAAATCCCCTTCAACTAAATTTAAGCTATTCTTAAACAGAAAATGAACAGAGGGTTGTGTGAGTAAATTCAGACGTTTACACACTAAAATATGTAGGATAAAACTTACCCTCCACTGTGAATGCCTAAAATTACATGAGATAAATTTTACCCTGCCTGTTTGTACAATCAGGCCTTTTCTCTGCTTACATTGGTTTTAGTGCTATTAAGGTATCACAAACATTTTCTCTTTGTAGCCTTTGGCCTGCATTTCTTTGTGTTTCTCTCATAAACGGAATAGCAATTATCCAAGGAAAATGATGTTCTGAAGAGCTGCGGGGTTCAATTAGGGAAAGCAGCAAATGCATTTCTAAGAATGATCACAGAAACATGGAATCATTTGTGTTGAAAAAGATCTTTAAGACTGAGTCCAGCCACTGACCCAACAGTGCCAGGTCACCACTAAATCATGTCCCTCAGTGCCACATCTACACCCCTTTCCAATCCCTCCAGGGATGGGGACTCCACCGCTGCCCTGGGCAGCCTGGCACAGGGCTTGACAACCCTTTTGGGGAAGAAATTTTTCCTACTGCCCAACCTCATCCTCCCCTGGTGCAACTTGAGGCCATTCTCTCTTGTGCTATCACCTGCTACTTGGTATGTAACAGTGCTTTCCATTGCTATGGGCTTCTGTACTGGAGATCATATTTAATGATTCATAATGAAGGAATCTAATGCTGAAAAGACAATTTTTTTTTTTATCATCAGCACACTGTAGTGCAAATTATGTAGTTCAGAAACATTTATTTCCTCTTAGGGGCTATTCAGGCCTCTGGCTTCTGAGAATTGGAATGGTTGTTGAAATGCAGATATGCTTCTTTGAAAACACTACAAAATCTCTTTTATCAGTAGAGAAAAGGACAATTTGAGTCACATTATCAACACAAGGAGGGCTGGTTATGTTGCTGCAGGTGGGAGAGGAGGACACGTGGTATCTGGAGGCAAGAGAGTGTCCTGTAGGTAATTGAAGAAGGACAGGAGAGATGCAGGGTCTGTTGGGGCCTTGCTGAAAACACTTTGATGGAGAGGAACAGTTCACCCAAGTGTTTGTCTACCTCTGAACTGCTCACTGCTCTTCACAGAGCGGTGGTACAGTCATTACACAGCAGCAGGCACCTCCAGAGGGACAGTTCCCTTAGGAGCAAATCACAGGATAAAATAAATTGATCCATGGAGACTTTTGTATTCTTCTGCTGAGCATAAATGGAGGTTACAAGCTCTGTATTGGAATCCTGAATTTTCTATACCTCACTCTCTGCAATTCCACGTGCACTCAGAGTACATGGATTCCCAGCCACTTTCTAGAATAATAGTGTTTTCTCTTTATTTTTACTATTTCAGCTCATTAATGCAATATTTTAGGAGACCTATGAGTTCTCATTTACTGAGACACTTCTAATGTCAGCAGTGAAATCACAAAGTCTGTCTTGTGGTTATAAATCATATTTTATTATTCACTTCCTGCTTATGATAGTGTCTAGAAGTGAAATCAGATCAGCATGTTTCTTGGGGTAAACACTATGCAGATCTCAACATGATCAGACAGGAAGAGGTTTTTTTATTCTTTTTAAACAATAAAAGTTTATAGCTGCTTATTTACCTCCTGCCTTTGTATTTATTCTGGAAATTGTGGGCTTCAATAAGATTTTCCCCTCTTAACTAATGCTCTTAAAATTACATCAGTCCCAAACTGATGGGCTGTATTAACAGTACGAGTGTAAACTCTGAGAAATAAAAATCCATTTTCTATGCAAATGAAATCTATTCAGCAGAAAATCCCCAAACTCAGCACTTTAGAGTAGCTGGATATTTTTTGAGGGCTTTCTGTGAACCTGGCATTTTTCTCCAGCGATGCCGAGCTCTTACTCATGAGCAGTCCAACCCCTGCAGGGTGCAGAAAATGAGGCAAAATGTGTAGTTTTGGTGCTGTTGTCTAGCTGGTTAGTTTGTTCCAGCCTCCTGTGTGCTTGATTACAGACCATGAATTTGGGAAGTCAGCAGGTGTAGTTATGCCCATTTAGCTCACAGCATAGAAGCACACAGCACAATGGTCCAGCTGTCTCAGCCTTGTGTGTTGAGAAGACAACTCTTGCTTCAGCTTTCCCACATTGTGTTTCCCCAGGCTGGGTAGTAAGGTGAGACAGCTTTGTTTCCAAATTCCATTAATCTGAGGCTTAAAGCAAATCACAGAAAGGTCAGTCTCAGCTGAAAGGTGTTCAGCCTGATCTAACTCAGTGCTGAGCATACTGAACTCATTACAGATGCAGTCAAGACATCTGTTTGTGCCCAGAGCTGGGTGTAAACAGCTGTCATCTGGGTTCCATCACTTGAGTTTGGTCTCTGCAAATTCCTACAAGGACCACTAATTCTTCTGCAGTATAGCTAATTATCTGCATGAGTGCTTCCTACTTCAAAGACCCTGGTAGTTAATTTGGGGAGCAGGACAAAGGTACTAATGAAATGAAAACCGGTGCTTGATCTCTTGGAGCAATGCTGGTTTTGTCTGGCTTGTCAAGGTCTCTCCATCAGAAGGGCCCAGTTTTAATGATAGTTTTAGAGATTAAAAAGTTAACATCAGGCTGTTTGAATTATGTGTAAGCAAAACTGTGGAAGTTGTTTCTAATTCATTGTTCATTTTTCTCGTAGTTTGTGCTATTTGTTGGTGAAAACCATTCATTTAGTCATTAAAGACACTGTGATTAAGAACAGAGTTTCTATGTAGCCATAATAAACATCATCATGGAAAACTATACAAAAATGAAAGGGAAAGCAGAGCCCCAGTGGAAGTGTTGAGCTCTCTACAAATGGAGGCTGTTTTTACAGCAAAGATTTTCTAGGCCTGAG
>NW_008617150.1:0-24315 GCF_000691845.1 Merops nubicus | reverse complement strand
TTCCCTACAGATGGGATTCCTGTCCCTAAGTGTAGACATTGATAGTACAGACACGTCCCAGTGAGCAGGTCAGCCCAGGTTGCCTCAATAGTTAATGGTAAGAGAGAGAGACTTTTAGAAGACAATTTATCTGTCCCAGTTTGAGTATCTTCTTTATGGTGACAGAAATCATCCTGTAGAGTCCACTGACTGCACTGACTAGATCCCTCTTGACTTCTCAGGGAGCCCAGAGATTTCTCTGCCACTGACAGCTACTCTATAGACTATTAAACTAAGACAAAAGATCTCATCCCATCCCCATTATGTGCAACCCAGAGGAGAACTGGCCTGAGGAATGCTCGTCTATCAATTCTTTTATGGACTACTTGGTTCATATTTCCTACAGCTTTTGCCTCCAGCAAAGACCTTTAGGGAACATAACCTATAAAAACTAGCATGGTTCTTCTGAAAAGGAGTGATATTCTCTTCTGAATAATTCAACTTGTTTCTTATTCTCAGAAGTTTCTTATAAGGAGGTTATTAGATTTTACCAGAAGAGGGTAAAGTGGACTGTCCTTTCATCTCCATAAAATAATCAATTATTTCAAATGGAACCATGGATTTCTTGGTGTGAAGGAACACTCAGCTATTGATTTCAGTGGGGAGATGAATTTTAAGCTCTCAGGACTGTATTAGAGGAATTACCTTTGCTCATAATCAGAGGTGAGATGAATTCTTTTTCCACCTTACTTTAGATACACATAGTGTAGACAGCTGAAATTAAACCAGACACCTCAGGCTCCTCTGACAAGCAATTGCCAGTGTTGTGCCATTTGTACATCCATCCAATTTAAGTGTACACTGTATAATGAGGTGTGCCTGGTTCTTCCACTGGCAGTTGGGGTTGCCCAGGTGGTTAGCTCCCAGGTAGAGACTGCTGCACATCTACATCCTCTGTGTTCTCACCTGGAGCTTCCAGTCTATGTCTGCAGGTGAACTCCTGCAGCTCCAAGCACAGAAATATTATTATTTACTGTGATACACCAATTTTATCATAAGGGCCTTCAGGATAAGCTAATCAACATCTAGAATTTAAGGATCACAACCATTTATTCCATTCAGGAAGTTGCAGATTTCAAAAAGGTCTAGGAAACTGATGTGAACCCCTGCTCTGGACTTTACACATTTGTTCTTATGTCTACATTCTCTGTCACCTGACAAACTAAAAAAAACATGGAATTCAGATCAAACTGTTAAAGTGTAATTTAAATGACCCCTGGGGTGTTCAAACCCAGCTATCTAATCTTATATTCAAAGACAAAAGCAGAGTCACACAGGCCAAGAAAACTCATTTATCCGATATGGTAGGTAGCTTTTCTATCTGTGTTAGAGTAGCTCAAAGAATCTGGGATAAAATGGTCACTGTGTCCTGGCTGTTTGTTCAAGCTGGTGTCCTTCTGAAGGTGGACATCTTCCCATGAGGCCTGTGAAATCTGCTGTGCACTCTGAGTGTAAATGAAGTGCACTTGAGAGAAGCCAGGGAGGAGAGAAAAGAAGTTTTGATTCAGGATATACCTAAGACTTTGGTTAAGCAGTAAGTGACAAGGGTGTGGGCCAAAACTGAGTGAAACAAGGTCCTTGTGGTGGTGCAGCCCCCCTGGGCCACGTTGCAATGTCTGGATCAGCCAACATCGTGTTCTGGGTTTGCTAACAGATGTCCAAACTCATTGCATTTGTAATTTTCTTGTCCTGGGTGTGGTACAGTGGGCTGGGACAATTAAGCACTCCCTAACCATACCCAGAACTCTGGCCACCTGACAGAGTTAGGATGATGAGGTGGTCCCTGGCCATACCTGAAGCTCCTGAGGAAACTCCTGCTGCCTGGCCCACAGCCCGCTCTGGACAGAGCCTGACAAAGTCATGGCCAAATACAGAAAAGAACCATGACCAAAGTCAATCATTTTACAATCCTTTAATGATCCTAACTGAGTGTGATGGGTGCACGTGACCCTTTGACCACACTGGCAGTGGTTTGGTGCAGGCTCTGAGGGAGGTAATGGCCTGAGCTATAGATGGACAAATTGCTCCTCTACTTTCTATCTGTTCTTAACACCCCCAGTGGGGAAACGTCAATACAGCTGAGCTTGGAACACCAATCATGTGATTAATGCATAGATAACAGGTGGCTTTTCCAAACCTCATTTACCAAGGGGTAAAGGGGGTTGTTGGCACAGTCTCATACCTACCTTCCCATCACATGTGATGCGACTACAAGTCAACCACTTTATTCCATAAAAACAACAGCTTAAGTGAGCTCCCTTTGAGCTCTCTGTCATCCTAGCAGGCTGTGGCCTGGCATCTTCTCTGGGGTTGGGATGCCTCTCTGGGCATGTTTTCCAGATGTCCTGGTGATCATCCTCTCTCAAGTGCCAGTGAAAAGTGAATAATTCACTATAATTTACTTCAAGTACCATACAAGACGGTTTACTGGGAGTGTGGTAGGAGAAACAACTTGGCCACAGGTTAACCTCTCTGTCTGTGTGTGTCTGTGTGGACAGTTTAACCGTTATATTTGTGTGTATATCTGTCCTTGTGCATATGATTTCATCTCTTTATCAGTGTGTGTATCTGTGTGTGCAGTTTGATTTAGGAAGCTATTATATATCTCGTGTGAGTCTTGCTATTCTTGAATCTTTAACCAGGTTGCTATGTTGGTTATAAAAAAATGTATTAAATCACTCTGATAAATAGCTGGTGATTAAGTATTCTTAAAAATCATCATAGACCTGTAGATGTTTGTGGATTGGAAGGGACCTCTAAAGGTCTTCTAGTCCAACCCTGCAGTGAGCAGGGACATCTTCAATGAGAGCAGGTTCCTCAGAGCCCTGGCCACCCTCACCTTGAATATTTCCAGGGATGGGGCTTCCACCACCTCTCTGGGCAACCTGGGCCAGTGTTTCACCACCTTCATCATAAAAAATTTCTTCCTTATATCTAGTCTAAATCTCCTCTATTTTAGTTTAAAACCACTATGCCTTGTCCTGCCAGGCCCTACTAAAAAGACTGTCCCCATCTTTCTTGTAGGCACTGTTGAGTACCAAAAGGATGTACTAAGATCTCCCTGGAGCCTTCTCTTCACCAGGCTGAACAACCCCAACTCTCTCAGACTTCTCTCATAGGAGAGGTGTTCCAGCCTCTAAATCTTGTGATTTACCATAGTAGTGCTAATAATTCTTAAGTTGCTGCTAGCTCAGAGTTGTGTAATAATCATAATCACTCATTCCCCCCCAAACTGATATAATTGTTTGTCTATTTCTCTCATGTAGTAAATAATAGAGTGAACCTTGCCATCAAACTTTAAGACACACTTTTATAAATTCCTATTAAAATCACTTTTACTAACATCTTTGATGGTGATTCTTTAAGTGACTTTAAACACTCATCTGTGATGGCCCCACAGCTCCTTTTCTTTCATGACAGGGGAAAGTCCACCCCAAATGATTCCTCTGGGATGGTTAAAGCTATTTATCTCATATTGTGGCAGTGGAAATTCTGTCCTAAGAAAAGATTTGACAAACTGCTCTGTGTCCACAAACCAAGTTAGATTTAACTAGTTCAGTTCTTTTGATTAAAAAAACCCCCAAACAAACAAAAAAAGAAAAAAAAGAAAAGGAACACTTTGTCAGAAATTCTCAATTGACAGTAGTCTGGGGAAAGGAAAGCCTTATGTGACCTTCTCTTTCCACAGGAGCAGCATTAATGTGAAAATGATAAAATAATTGATCTATCAGGAGCAAATCGAACCAGTCGGGGGAACGGGTTTTGGGGTGGGGAAATAAGTTGGAAATCAGCTGATGGAGATCTGGCAGCACATTTACCTGAAAGATGGAGTTGAGCAGTGATTTCAGAGTGCAACAGTGTGGTGTGGGGAGGGGTGGGTGTTGGGGACAGACTTTGCTGGCTGTATCAAACCCATATTCTCTGAAAACCAGAAATTTTTTGATTTTGTGACATTCTTCTCTTACTGCAGTGACATTTTTGCTGCTGAAGAAGAAAAGGTAGTAAAATGCACTTTGTCCATATTGGCCTTTGTATCCATTAGTGAATTCTCCCATTTTTGTTGTTAGCTTTTTTTTTTTTATTCAGGTAAATATAAACAGGTTTTGTTTTACAGTGTTTTTAAATTCAATCAGTTTCTTCTGCAATAATAGAGAATTAGGAGAGCCCTCCAGTGGCCAAGCTGAAGAAACCAACATTGCTCTGGCAGCAAACAAAACGAGTCTGGAAACTGGAGGGAGAAATATCTGAGACATGTTTCAAAGGTAGTAGCTTCCAGTCCTGTTAGGGATGACTTAGATCGTGCTTTCCTTGGCCCTTTGATCCAGAAATATTCCATAGCACTTGACAAACCTTCTCCCTGTCCCTGAAGAAACAGTATGAATTTCTTTAGTTGTCATTTCTATCTTGGAGGGGTTATTTGTATGAAGGGGAAAATAGGGATAAACTCATAGGGTTTGTATTTAATATGGAATGGCAATGAAGAGAACTTGGTCCTCACTGAAGTAATTCTTAATATTCAGACTGTAATAACTGCAGAAAGTGCTTGTTGGATGCAGTGTTGCTGTAAATGGTGATTCTGATGAATGTATTAGCTGGGAGAGGGAGGAGTCTGTGGAGTTTGACATCTACCTCTGGTAAATGCCAGTTAGCAACATCATGAATGGCTACTCTGGTTGGAGGTAGGAAGTTTTGACAGGTTAATGAGAAGATCTGATGAGACTGTAAGAGAACCAGCAGTTGCTCAGCCATCTGATGATGTTATCTTCACTCTGCAATTGATTGTGAGAGCATATGAATTGACAAAATGTTTCATCAGAATGTTACATGTTTTCCCCAAACAATTCTTTAATATTCATTGGGATGAGACATGCAGTTTACCAAATATAAAACAGATTAACACATCCTGGGAAAAGAAAGCCAGTTGTGCTGTCAAGTCGATTGGAAGTGCCACACTTCTCAGGATTAATTTTTTGCTGTGCCTGTTATTAAAATATCTATCACAATATCACCTATTTTATTTTACTTGATGACTGTTACGTCTATGCTGAAATAAATGTATTTTAATGTTGGTGCTTCTTTCAGTCTTCGGCTGTTTTGTATTGAATTCTTGGGGACTGACCCTTGGCTTTTGTAAAAATCCACTGTAACCAATGCTGATGTAACCAGTTATAGATTGAGCTCTCCTAACCTAAACACTTGATAAGAACAGAAGAACATTGGTTTTGAGGCTTTAAACTGTTTTCTAGGGTTTATTCTTACTGTGAAAGTTCTTATCCATAAAATGGTCTGACCATCTCCTGGGCTGAGTAGAATATCCCACTAAGTACAATATCTAAGGGTCATGGATTTGAAGAAGGTGTTTGTGTCCAAATTAAATGAACCATCGTTCTCTGAAAGTAGCCAGTTCCCTGGAGACTGTTGGAGAGCCTGCATACCTGGTTTAGTCTAGACAATCAAATTTTAGGTGGCTGAAATTAGGTGAGATGAATCCCTCTGCTATTATGGACCTCTCAAATATCCAGCCTATACCTACGTGTGACCCAGGGTACCCTGTGGGATAGAATCAGAAATATTGACCCTGGTAATAAACAGTTCAAAGGGTGGTAAGTCAAGCTAGGGGAGATAGATGGTTTTGTTATCCCAGGAGGTATCCAAAATGTTGTAGATACTAAGGGTCAGTTGTTGAGACACAGGCACAGCTAATGCTGCAGAGATAATGTCCTTTCTTCCATTCTGTTCTTCTGGGGTTTCAGTCTCATAGCTGGTCAAAAGCACTTTGCAAACCACAAATCAAGGGGTCATTAGGTTCTTCTTCCTCTGTTAGGGCCCTAATAATGTCATGATAATCCATTTTCACACCTAGACATTCCATCTTGTGTCTAGTGTGACTGGACCCCACCTCACTGTCTGTAACAGAACGATGCTCTTGAGCACTGATCTCTCAATTCTTCAGGTTAACATGACTGCTCGTTGGTTATTCTACTTAATTTCCAGGCATTTTCTCTCATGGATGCTGACTGTCCTGGAGTCCTTATAATAATCAGCTGGCTAGCAGAGAGATGGAAATCTATTATATGGAGTTTGTACTGTATTGGTTTTCTCTTGTAAATAATTACATTGAATTTAAGATGTGGAATCTCTAAACATAATGACATGTTGATGGCATTGTCATAGTCCTAACATAACAGGACATTTTTATTCTCATCTTTATTCTGGATGTGTTTGATTTTAAATACCTTTTGTTTGATCTTTTATGAAATGATAGGCCCAAACTCATGAGATTACAGTTGCCAGATGTTCTAGGGAGACAAGGTGCTGCGGGCCAATGAGGAAGAGCTCAGCAAATATCTTTGTTCTAGGCATCTGGAATGGATTCATTTGACTACTTGCAGACATTTACATCAGTCCAAGATGTTCTATGTTCCTCTTACAGACAGCAGAGATCTCCTGAAGGTATTGGATGGAGCTGAGGGCAAAATCAACCTCATCCTAATACAGGTGATTACACTGGATCAGGTGAATTGCATTACAACAATTCCTATTTCTTTCCATTGTCTGCAAAGGGAACACTGATTGGCACCTCTGGAGACGTCTGCACTGGAGATACTGTAAGAGGTGTGACATGTCCAGAATTAGTTTCCTCTCTGAGAGGATTTTGTAAGCATAACTGTTCAACCAGGAGAAGAAAATTGCCAGGAAAGCTTCATTTGCTCTACAAGGCTACTACTTGTGCTACTCTTTGTGTGTTAGGAGGTTTCCCACATTTATGAAGGATTCAAATCAGGTAACCCAAGGAATAAAAATCTATTACATAGGATGAAGCCTAAGTAGTAGTAGTGAAAGATTCTCCCTAGTGGCATGCTGAATGGTGGGCTTCCCTTCTGTGGAAGGTCCAGTTCTTCCTCAGTCTAATATCCAGTAGCCTGAGTGGAGATACATACTAGATCAAGTGCTTATAAGAAAATTGCTGTTGTTGCACCTTGTCAAGTTTGACAATGGTGAGGCACTTGGATTTAGAGGAGCAGCGTGCACTGATATTGTCCTGCTAGCTGGAATTCAGATTAAGTCTTCAAGATTATGTGTCCATGCATCTCTATCTTCAGGTGAGATGTGATCAGCCTGTAATCAATGGATATCTGAAGCTCTGTTTGGTTGCTTAGATACAGGCATCCCAGAACACTTGAGATGCTTGAGGACAAAATGCCTGGCTTCCAGCTGCTGCTTTAAAAGGGGTGGCCCTTCCCTAGGTCCCATGTTTATCTGCCAGCCTCATGGTGGCTATCTCAGATATGCTGTACTATCTCAGATGGTGCTGGACATCCATTTTGGGACAGTTGAATCAAAATCGAGATCCTCCTTGACTATAGTAGCAGCTTAGATACTTCATGAAAAGCAGAGAGTCAAAGCAATCTGAATCTGAGAGCTGACAGCTCTGCAGGGTTTATATCTGAGTCCTGGATTTTGCACCTGGCTTGGGCAGAGATGCCCAAAGGAGTGTTTAAACCACAAGCCCAGGGTCTCAAAGCCAAACTGCTGATGCTTCTCAAAAACCCTCAAGCAAATACAAATTGGATGGTTTGAAGTGATGAGTTGCAGTACTGTAGCTACAATGGTAGGGGAATGCAGGGCAATGAAGGCAAGATCAGTAACCCAAAGGATTGGTTCTGGTACTGCATGTGTTAAGGGTGTTTAGGATACACCAGTGAGTACATCATGGCAGTTTGGAGCAGGCTGGCTTTGTTGGTGGGCTAAATCTTTTTCTGAGGCATCTGATTTTGGTCATTGTTGGAGATGGGATATTGGCCAATATGATCATATGTTATTTCTGTCTTGTTCTCTGCTTTCTGAGCCATGTAATGTTTCAAAGTCAGTTACCATGCAGTGTCTGTGTGTTTTCAGAGGACGTGGGGGATTGACTTCTGAACATTTTATCACCCTCCACCTTTTCTTTCTGTGCTTCCTTCCAATTTATGACTGTATGGGATGACCACTCAGCTCTTCCCAGCATACAGTCAAAGTCAGCACAACAAAGCAGAGTGGGAGGCAGGAAGGATAAAAGCTTAACTGGCATGTCCTGAATTAAGCCACCAGAAATCTTACTGCCTCGTGTGTTGCAAGGAGGAGAACAGGGCAAGACCTCTTATTCCATACATCTTGTTTGGCAGTGGTCCCGTGGTATGGAACAGAAAGCAAGCAGGACTCATGACACACATCATCATGGGCATCATTTGTTCAGATGTGACCTAACCTCCTTTTTTTTCCTCCTTATGCTCTAAACAGAGGACTGGGCCACTGCCAGGCATAACTAAATATGTAAAATGGGTCTTTTGTATTCTTGTTTGCCTGTGAAGCACTGACCCTGAATTTGACCATGTATAAAATCACAGTTCTTCTGGAATGTTTCTGTGCGCTCATAGGGTAGATGGTGTTCTGCATATTCATCCAAAACCACCTCACTTCAGAAAAGACAACACTGGCAGTTTATGAGTGTGTCAAGGTTGGTTCTTTTGTGTGCTCTTATAGTCTCTCTGCAATATCTCATCATTTGTCTCACGTAACATGATTCACTTGTGCAGCTTTTGTAGCTGTGGAGAATGACAGGTGTGTTAATATGCTGAAAGAAATATATTAATGTGTAGCTACAAGCCATTTATTATTTATGCTGTTGAATCTTTTTACACCCACAGTAAATATTTTCTTAACATCATTGAAGCTGCAAAGATTCATCATCACATACATGTATTTTTGAGTTTTATCTTTTCTCCCTGTGGTCATACTTAATTTCTAAAAATAAGGGTTGTCTCTCGTTTCTAACAAACAAGTCAATCAACTGAAACAAAGATCTGTATTTATCTCTGTCTGATATTCCTCTCCACATAAAGCAACTTGCAACTCTGTACACTGTGTAAATCTTAAGTACTTGCAGTAAGGACCAGGTTTTGATTAGAGGTATAGTGTTCAATTTAAGAAGTGGTTTTCTTTAATGGTCTACCCAGAGTATAATTGACTGTGGGAAGCCATAGGATGGTGTGGCAGAGAAGACAGCCATATATGACATGCAGTGCATGTGGGGAAGGGGAGGGCCTTTGGGGCTGTGGTTCAGAAGCCACTCTGATGAATTAATACCCTCCTTAAAGTTTATGGTCTTGTGTTCCTTGCCTGGCTGAGTGGTCCCACTAACTTTAAAGTCAGGCCACTTTTTTCAAAGAGAAGGCGAGATGAAAATAAAACATTGACACATCTGAAGCCCTCCTTCCTCATATTTAAAGGTAACAAAAATGTAGAGGTAGACAAATGCAGAGGTAGATGCTAAACTCCAAACTAGAACATCTGGGCTGTGTGACTGATTAGTTGATGACCCTGTATGTCTGTTACCAGGCTTAATTCTGCCTCTTGATTGTCCTCTAGGGGTTTAAAGGCTTCATTTCTACAAATACAAGAGGTGTTTCTTTCTTCTCTTCCTTCTCTTTCCTCTTTCTCTCTGTCTGCCATTTTTCCATCAAAACTGATGTAGGGAACCCTTTCTTTGAGATTTACCTGAGTCTTTCCCTTGCTGAGGATGTGATAAACATCACAAAGTTTTCATGGCTTTTCACAGGAACTTGCATGAGCTCCATAAGGGCCAGAAGTGATGTTCAGTCCCTTTGAATCTATTATTTGCCTCTGTAGCTGTCTTGTTTATCTTGCATTCTATGGCAGCATTAACAGACCAGTTTATAATGTTAGATGATGAGTGTGAATGTGGATTTACCTGGATTAAAAGAAAGAGACTTAAAGAGCCAGCACTCAAACCATGGCTCCATGTAATACTTCCACATGGGTGAAGCAAAATTCTGAAAGCCAGTGGGACTGATTTAAGAAGGTTATTGGTGTAATCTGGTTCTTTGATGTTTCATTTCTTGTCCTGAGCTTTATGTGGTGTTGCAGAAGAGATGGGTGACTATTGTGCCTGGAAAGCACGAGCTCTTTGCATCAGTGGATAGGGAACCTGGATGCTGAAACAGTTCCTATAGTGGGAAAAGAAGGCTGGATGAGGTACAAGATGCCTCTAGCAGACACAACCAAGGAGCAGTCAGCTGGTTCTGGAGGTACTGCCACCCCACACAAGCTCATATGTTGGCTGCCTGGATCTGCACAGAGCTGAGTTTTGGTGTTGCTGATCAAACAGCACAAGGTCATCCTTGGTAGTCACTGCTAGTGGGGCAAACTAAAAGTTATCCTCTGGCTAATTCAGCCAAGTGTGGCTTAGGTTAGAGATTGAGAAACCAGCTGTGTCACAGTGCAAAAACACAAAGATTTCCAGTATCAGGGAATATTGTATCCCACATATGAGCAGAGCTCATTCCTTTACTAGAGGAGCTGTATGTCACCTTCCAACAGCTCTTCTGTAACAGAGGCTGATGTGTTTACATGTTTCTTTGTCTTCTTCCCTTCCATAGACTTCCATATTCAGATGATCTCATACAGATCTATTGTGTCTATGTCATATGCACCCAAACAAAACAAGGGGTTGCTCAGTAATTTTTAAGGCAGATCTGTGCTACCTGTTGGTTGCCTTAGTTGTACCAAGTGCATTGTGGACAGAGGGGCACTGCACTGGCAAAGGATCACCAGTGTCAGCAGCCACCATATTTCTGCCAAACTTTCATTGAAGTGGTTGCTTCTTTAATAAGAGCAACATTTTCACATCACGTGAGTCAAATAGACAGGGTCAGGATTTGACTAGGACCATCCAGAGGGAAACTTTCACAAAGTATTTAGTTGTACCCAGGGAAAGTTGTAAAAGTAGCTTTTCATCAAGAGGCTAGGGTAGAACTAGGAAGGGATTATTAAGGAATGCTGTAATTTGTGGGCTGAGGCACAATAAATTATTTTCTTAATTCCTAGAAAATGTATTCATCATCTCTATATTGATTTTGGGGTGGGTTTTTTTGTTGTTAATTATATAGAATGCAATAGTATTAGCTGAACTGGAAGGATTGAGGAAAGAATCAGGTTGGGTTGAAGATTTTCTAGTTCTTCTCACTTAAATGAAGAGATCGTTCTCTGAATCCTGAAAAAAAATATTTAGTTTAATTCAGGGCTGTTGTTTCAGGTATTAACCAGTATAAAGAATAGTTTTTAAATGAAATCCAGCTTAGTGTTTGACTCTGTAATATTTGAACCATTTGAAAAATCTTCATGTTTTTCCTGGAAAATACGGGGCAGCATTTGGAAACTTGAAACATTTACCCAATTTAAAAGTAGTTAATTTTTGAAACTCGCTTTTCTTTTTCTAATCTATTAAGTGATGCAGCCCTCCAAAAATTCAAGAAACTCTAGGGCCCAAAGCCTCCAGCCAAGTTTTTGATTCCAGTGTGGTAGGTGCTGCACAAACAGTGTGAGAAAACAAAGCAGAGAGTAGGTGAGAAATGAAGACTTTCAGCCAGGCTATATGATTTTTTTTTCCCCTAAAAATGCTGTCTTCTGAAAAGATCTTACAGCCAGCACTGAGAGGCTCTGCTTGAGGAACAAAGATAAATTTTCTGCACTGCACTGTCAAGAAGAAGCAAAGAAACTTGAAGTGTAGAGTTGAAGATCCTTTGAGGGATAGATATTTGTGAGTTGCTTAGGGGTTTAGAGCACCCTTTATGCCCCTCACTTTAAAGTTCAAGAAATGGGCTTTTCTCCTCAAAGCCCTGTTCAAGACAACTAGTAGATGGCTGGTGGTCACGCTGTGTGAATGATACTAAAGAAATTTTCTCTCCTGCTTTTTGGGGTTAGAGCTGTATGGGACAAAGAGATCTGGTGGTGTTGACAAGGGTCAATTTCTTGAAATGCAGATTTCTCAAGAAGGGTTGCAATTTTGGGAACATTCATTTGGGAAGAAGATCATGGCTCCAGAGAGAGAAACAGAGAGGTACATTCACTTCATCAGCGTATCATGCTGCCTAGAGAGATGGGACACTTGTTATTTTTGTAGGGTTTTACATATTTAAAACAAAAATACTCATCCCAAATCCACAATGCCACTCCTTTCCTCTCCCCTCACTGCAATCTGAAAATGATAAAAAAATCTCCAGATTCCCAGATGGCAAAATAGCATCTTGGCTTCTTCTTTCATCAGTGTATGTTTTTAATTTATTTGCTGTTCTAACCCAGTGAATTTTTTTTCTTCTTCCTTTCTTTGGATAACACAATTCTTTTGCTTCTTGAAGAGTACGGACTAAAACCCCTCAGTGTTAAGCAGGAGTAAAGGGAAAGTCCAGGCCATGGCAGGGTGGGAGATGGATGTTACAGGGAGTTCTGTGCCACTGCTTTGAATGCAGTGTGAGCACCGTGTGCAGTCTAAGGCTGTTGAACAGAAGATCATTTCTGGATCCCTTTCTTTCTGTCAAAGCTTCTTTATTGTCCTTGCTTTCTGTTTCTGACTTTATTTCTGCTACTTGTGTACACACTTACCTGCCTTTTCTCCCTCACAGATCAGTTTTCTATTTGCTTCCTAAGATCCTCCTGAATCCATGATCCTAGATGATCCTTCTTAGCAAGTGTTTGGTGCTTTTTTGTACAGATTTGCTCACATCCTGACACAGCAAGTCAGAAAGGCTGGATAAGACTAAGCTGCTCTCCAGCACATCCCAGGGTGCAGAATTTCACGAAGTCCCTATTGTACTGAGCTTGGATTTCCCAGAAGATGGCTAACCATCTGGGTAGCTCCCTCCACATCTCATCTTTCCCCTTCCGCAGGTCCTTCTCATCCTGTTCCATGAGGTCTCAGTTTGTCAAGCCCTTTGCTCTTCCCTCTCTCCCCACATTGTTGTTTCCTTCTTGCTTCTGGATGAGTCTGGGTGCTCGTCCTTTCTGAAACGGAGCAAATCCCTTCTCCATCCTACCACTGGAAAGCGAGAGTGGCCTTTCTTTTCTTCCTTGTCCCCTGAATAATCCATCCTTGGCTTGAAAGCTGTCTGCTCCCCATGCCTTGCCCTGCTCTACTGTCCCTCTAGTCCCATCTGCAGGAGTGGCTGAAGGATGTGTCATCTCTGTGCTTTGCTTCTCCCCGGCTGGGCTCCCAGTCCTCCTCTCACCCTCTTCACCCACCCTGCCTCTCCTGTGGGTCATTCCTCCAGATTCCTTTGTTCTGCTGCCTCCCTTCTATCAGACCAGCTCCTTCATCTCAGCTTTTATAATTTCTTTCTCCTGGCCAGCTCAGGATCCAGTGCTGCAGGTACTGGACTGGGTCCCTTCTTCCCCCTCCCTGCCCAAGCATCTCTGCTCGTCCTCAGTTCCACCCAGTAAAGGCAGGACTTGCTTTGCTTCCCAAAAAGCCGGAGGAGTTCTACTCACCCGATGGCTTTTCCTTTCCTCCCTGCCTCTAATTGGCAGCGGATATTTTTTTGCAGAAGTGCTGATCCCCTCCGTGTGTGAGAGAGAGGGTGAGAAGAGGGAGGGGAGGAAGCAATTCAGCGGTCTGGCAATGTGAGGCGGCGTTGGAGAGCTGCTAGACCAGGGGAGCTGGCGGAGAGAGGCAAGCCCCTTACTCTGGGCTCAGCGTGATCCCATTGGTTCCTGAGCTGCTGTTTTAAAGCAAAGAAGAGCTTGGAGGATTGAACTGCACAGCCAGACGCAGACTGCCAGCCAAGTTGTCAGCACGCTGGGAAGGAAGGAAGGAAAAAGGACTCGCACACACGGTGCAGGGTGTCTGCAGCTTGATGCTCGTTTGTTTCCACAGAGGAAGAAAGGAGAGGGGACAAAAAAATAAAACCCAGAAAAGGGGGAAGGAGCCTCATCCAGTCCAGCAGTCCCGGGGGGAATAATGGATGTGACCATATCTCAGTTCATCTTAGAAGAATTCGATGTCAACTGCAGCCTCCTGGATCGTTTACAAGAGACTTTTTTAGAGAGTTCCTCTATCCCATTCCTGGGCTTTGACGGTAGGAGACGTTACCTGGCGCAGGGCTGGGAAAGCTTTACAAGTGCAAGGATTCGGTTTGCTTTGTGATGCAAAGTGTGTCGCTTTTGTGCTTTCTCAGCCGCTTCTTTTTTCCCTTTCTGTCTCCTTTTTTTCACGCCCAAGGTCCGTACTGCAATGCCACCACTGATCAGATCGGGACCTGCTGGCCCAGAACCTCTGCGGGGGAACTAGTAGAGAGACCCTGCCCGGAGTTCTTCAATGGGATCAAGTACAACACCACCAGTAAGTACAAACTCCTTTCCTTCCTCCACAGACCTGACGTTGAGAAGGCGCCTGGGGAGACCCAAAATATATTTTCCATTTAAAAAAAAAAAAAAAAAAAAAGGAAAAAAAAAAGTGCTTGCCTGGGAATCAACATTTCCTCCACATTCCAGCTTGTATATTCAAAATTCTTGCCTGGACAGATGCAGACTTCTTAAAAGCACAGAGTTTTGGACATGGATTGCTCTTTAGTAAAGTGTATTTAGGTAGATCTAGGCAAAAATACCCTCTGCCATCTGAGGAGGGTTATACTGTGCTTTGTGTATTTGTCCATGTGTAGATATGTATAGCTGAATGTCTTTGTAGCAATGCTTCAGCCATTTGGATAAAGATCCTTTGGCTTGTGAAGAACTTGGTCCTAATGCCTAAGGACTGTGTTTTGGAAAGACTCTTCCTTTGAGAGGCTGCCTGTGTGAGCAGTGGGACAGACGGGGCTGGAAGTTGTAGCTTACAAACAGAAGGCTGAGGTCTGGAATCTGTTTAGTAACTTCATCAGCAGTTGGCTTATGAGGCTGGAGTGGCTGCATCATTACTGTAAGGAAAACAGTAGTGGATATTATGAAGGAAATAATACTGAAAGCAAGGGAGCATGGGGCTCCTTAGAAATCTCTTGGAACTGATGCTTTAGTCTTAGAGGTAAACAATCACGATGAGTCACTAAAAATGTATTATTCAGGCTGCTGGACCCAGGCACTCATGTCCTTTTCCTTATCTGTCAATACTTTGGACCTTTCATTAAGAGTTTTTAATATATTAGTTCCAAATACGTGTACCCACTTCCTTGTCACTCATTTTTTTCAGACTACTCAGTGTGATTTTGACTGGGGGGTCATTCCATTCTGTGTTTCACTCTGAATTGTTGCTTAGGTGTGAGTAGTCTAATTTTCAGGTAGCATTAATTTTGTGGGGCTAGCGTTCTCAGTAAGTGCCATAATATAATGACACTGTTGTCATAGAACTTATTTTCTAACTTGCTGAAGTGATTGTGTTCTTTGCCCAAGCTCCTGGGTGTCAAGGGTCAGCTAACTAGACAAAAGTTCTGTATATTTGCTGTGCAAAACAAAGCCCTTTTCCAGATTTGCTCTTAGGGACCAGCTTCTGTCATCCCTGACTCTGAGCAGAGTAAGGAGGTTACCTCAGAGAACTGCAAGATCATCCTCAAACCCTAAACTCTCTGACCTCTGTGCTCAAGAAAATAAGTGGGAACATGCAAGGAGCTGGGTTATGCTGCCTTTGATTATAGCAGGTAGTCCACTACCTTTACAGTCTCTGTTGAGATCAGAAGAGAATTTCTGAGAATTAAGGACAGCTCAGACAAGGGCAAGTGTTTCAGAATTGACCCTGAAAGAAAAGTACCTTAAAGACGTGTGGCTTTTTTTTCCATTTCCTTTTTTTTTTTGGTGGGGGATGTCAGTGTTTCCACTGACTTATTTTTGGTTCTCCAAAAGGAAAGAGAGAAGGGAAAAAAAAAAAGGCATTATGGATGATTCCTTATTTATATTATAAACAGCAGTGGAGAGAATTGAAATCCCTCTTCTGTGCGTGGAAGAAAAAAAATCTTGACTACCTCATTTAATTTGGATGAACTCTGTTAATACTTTCAATAGTTCATCAGTGACCTGACAATGTTCTGCACGGCTCTTCTTCTCAATGCTTGTATCACAGTGCTAACAGATCCTCTTAAATGCATTGCACTTATAACAATGATGTGTTGACCCTAATAAAGACTGATGAAAAGATGTTATTGAAATGATGAGACATTATTTTTTCCTAGTTTGGGAAAGTGGACATTCTTCTCCTTTCAACATAAAATGTGAGGAGTCATGCTGAGAAAACATGCATCCTCAGGATTGATTGGTGGTGCATACTGGTGCCCAGATGTTGTAGGTAGCATAGGTGATATGCAACAGAGAACTGAAGTGCACTGAGGCCACTGTACGTGGCTTTCAGTTCCTCTTACACTCTTCCATTTGTGCAGCTCCTCCAAGTTGTGGCACAGGAAATAAAGGGAAGGACTGTACTGAAATTTGAGCCAGCTTGTAAAATCATCAGCTTCTTGGGCAATAGCAGTTGAGAATAAGGCTCTGGAAAGCATTAAGACTTGGAGGTTTAAGATTTGAATGCAGAGGTGAAATCTCTTTTGTGATTTGCAAGGTGTGGCAGTTAGTGTAGAACGTGGGCAAAGTTTGGGAAGGGCAAATACTGACACAGCCTGACTGCTGCTACTCGCATGATTTCTCCAAGTTAGTTTGTGGGCTGAATAGAGGGCAGGTTGTAATGAGAACCTCAACTGTGTATCTTCTGCAGTTAATAAAATAAGCACAAAAACCTCATAAAAAAAACCCAGAAAATGGATTTTGCAAATTTAAGAGGTGAATAATCTAGCTGCAAAGTGAAGGTTTGATCAGGAGATGGCTCGGATCAACATTAGATTTCTGCCTAGGCTGTGGAGTGTAGCTCTGGCCTGGTTTGGTTTGCATTTTGGTGAGGCAAAGGCAGAAATGATGTGTAATATTGCACTGAGTTGGTTTTGAGAGCGAAATCAGGCAAGTTTAGAAACAGCACTCTGCAGTGCCTTCCTTCTGCCAAAGGCTTGTCCACTTCAGGGTTGTAACTCAACTATTTATTATGCTGCCATGCATCCCGTGTTTGTGAGCTGACACCTTTTAGGAACTATAGGATATCTTTGGTTTTGTATGGCTGTGAGTATATTTCTTATTCTAATTTGGATCAACTTCAGTGATTTTTAAATTTATTTATTTTGAAAAAAATTTTAGAAAGGAAGCCCTCAAAGATGCCAAGTACCTGCTAGTTTCATATAAGTAGCTCATCACCTGGAGGGAATGAACCCAGCAGCATTCCTTGTAACTGAAAGCTTTTGCATTGTAGACACTAGAAAATCCAGACTTGGAAGTGCCCAAACTGTATGAAAAATTTACACTAGACTCAGTCAAGTGCAAGGTCCATGGCAAACCAGGCTGCCCAACTTCTGCTGTCCATGGGGCTGTTTCTGTGCTGTAGTCTCTGTGCACATAGAGTATGGAATTCAAGACAAAATGGACCTGGTTCACATCACCACTGATCAGCTCCTCAAAGGATGTGGATAGAGCTACCCTCACTTGGTATCCATCCTGTCAACTGTCATGCTTTGATTGTCACCCTATCTCAGAACCCCTGAGCGTGGGGCTAGGGAACACTATCAGACCCTGCAATGTGCCAACAGAATTTAATGAAAGAGTATTTGAGTCAAAAACCTGAAGAACGAAAACTGGTGCATAAAAAATCCCCTCTTGTTTGCCACTAAAGAGTAAACAGTTTGCATAAAATATTTCCATTCTAACTGCAAAAATTTCCCGTGGTGATTTTGTGCCTGTGTCTCTGCGTGTCTCTTGGGAAGTGCTGAGTGACTCAGATAAGTTTCAGCTGGACTCGTAAAGCAAAGTCTGTCAGTCTGTGAGTATTTTTCATCTCTGACACTTCGTTATTTTGGTGATTTTTTTTTTTTTTTCTCCCTCTGTATCTGGGAAATAAAGTCATGCTGACAAATCAGGATCTGGTTGCCCTGCAGTGCGACTTGTGAATATAGGCAAAGTGTTCTTTGACCAAGGATCTGGGAATAACTCCATCCACTTACAACTTTGCAGTTTTCCAGCAAAGCTTATGTATTATTCTCAAAAAAAAAAAAGGAAAAAAAAGTCTTGGTGCAGTGTGTGGCTGTGCACTTGTCTCTGCTCAGGATCTATATTTAGCTAAAGATGACAATATCATTGCTGCCCTCTAGGTGTGTTTATGCTTTGACAGTGTGAAGCTTTTATTCTTGTTTTAGGAAACAGATTAATTCACTTATTAGGATATCCTGAAGCTTGATTAATTCAGCAAATAGGCAGTAATGAGACTTTTTGCTGCTTGCAAAAACGTGGTCGTGGGTGTAAGTACTTAGAGCATGTTACAAGCTGAAGTATGTCTACTTTGGTTCTTCCCTACAAATTGCTCTGTAAAATGAGGAAATTCAGGGTTAGATGTTCATCTGATGGACAAGAAGCATTGACTCCTGTAGCCCTAACTACCTGGTTTGAGTTTGTCTACAGCAGCCAGGACAGTGGAGGGGTGTTCAGTGGCGAGACCTGGCTGCTGGGAGCTGCTCAGCTTGGTGTGTGCTGGTTGCAGGTGGGAGGTGGAAGCATTGGAAGGCCTCCAGCTCTCAAATCAAGGCACACAAATCTAAATATTTCCATGCAGGTATTAACGGCTAATTTAAGTATCTAAGCAGTAATTCAAGTTAATGAAGCTCCATTTGCTACAGTGGATGAAGCCTGGAGAGTTACTCAGCTCAACCTAAACATACAGATCAATTCAGCAGCAGATGGGGATTTGGTCCCTCCTTGCCTACCCCGTGTCTGAGGACTCAGACCTCTTTTCCTTGGTGGCCCTGCCTTGTTGGCAGTGATTTGGAGAAGGTTGGTGACTTAGCAACTGGACTGTTGTTCACATGGGTGGACATGGGAGAAAGAGCCACGGGGACAAGGATCACAGCTGGACCTGTGGACATGGCTTACTCCACACTGAAAGAAAAAGTCATGTAGTTCTTTGTTGTCTCATCTTGAACAGAGGCAAATGATCTGTGTGCTGAGGGAAGGGTGAGGAAGTGAATTAATAGCTCTTCTGCATCCCCCCTCTTTTGAAAGGGGTTAAAGAGATTATTTAATTTTAAAGAGCTAATTTGCATAGGTTAAACATCCATTTTTTTATCAAGATCTGACCCCCCTCTTTTGAAAGGGGTTAAAGAGGTGATTTAATTTTAAAAGAGCTAATTTGCATAGGTTAGACATCCATTCTTTTATCAAGATCTGACCTCTGCTGCTTTTCTTTTTGATTAATTATTGTTCAAAGTTCTTCCATAGTGGTGGCTTCATCCTACATGTGAAACATGAGCCTTGCTTGGAAATCATTGGTCACAGAGTCTTGTACACACTCTGTGGGTGAGACCTGAGCTTTTATCAGTGGCCAGCCTACAGGTTCAAGTAACATTTTCACTTGTGTTTTAGTTGTGTATTTTTTGGTGTCCTGAGCACTTTTCTTGATCACATGATTTACTTTTTTCCCCAGAAGTTATTCAGGTTTGATTTCTAAAGGGTGTTTTTTTGCAAGCTAAGTCCTTTTGCAAAAGAGAGAGACCTTTTATGCTCTGGTGGCCTTTCATCTTCATTGGAGAGAGAGAAGTAAAAAGCTCATCAGCACAGCCTTGTCAGCAGGGGTGCTGGTTCCTAGAGGTGCAGCTGGATGCAGTGAGGAGATGCAGCTGAGGTGTGAGGCTGGAGAAATGGGTAAGGTGGAGGAGGCATCCCTGAGAGATGTGAACTGCCATTTGGGTAGAAGGGCTCTTTATGTATGTATGTAAAACACATTTCTGAAAGGAGAGTTTCAAAGATCAGATACACAACTTTTTCCTTTTGCTGGCAACACGTGTGTTCCCAGACTCAGAAAAAATACTATGAGCCCTAAAGTTACTTCCACCTTATGCCTTTTGCTGTAACCTTGTTTTAGATGTCCAGAAGGCTTTTATTCCACTGGACTGTTTAAAGACAGAACAAGGTTTGGGGTGAGAAAAGATGTTTCAGAGCCAATTTTAATTACTGACTGACTACAAAGAAGCTGTTAAATTTTTTTAAGAACAGTCTTGCAGAAGCTGTTTCAGCCATTCTGGGGTGACCAACAAAATGTTTGCCATCTAGGGAGTCAGTACATGAAAGTTAAAGGAGGGAGACAGATGAGAAAGCAAACAAATACAGCAGAGGAAAAATGAAGGGTGGAATTGGAATTCTGGGGGAGGGAATAAAACATCATTTTTAAGCTTGTAAAGCTTCTCTCTGAGGAGCTCAGATCTGTGGTTGATTAGGTCAGTTGGCTCCAATAGCGTTGTATCCAGATTAAGTTTTCAACCATCTTTGTTCATTTTTTTCTTGCTCGTTTAGGTTGAATTCTTCTAGAGATACAGCAGTGGGAGGTTGCTAATTTCAGTGCCTGCACAGATGGAAGAGGCTTTACTTCTTTTTTTCTCAAGTTTTTCCTTTTGTTTTTTTCCTTCCATTGTGAATCATAATTTGTGACAAGACATCGTTCTGATTTTGCAGTATGGAAGAAGAGTGTTGAAAAACAATATTTAAAAGGAGGAATGAAAATAACTCATTTTTTTTTTTCTCCCACTACTATCTTCCTGTGAACTGTGATTTCTCCACGGAGCACAGAATAGAAGTTGTGTAAGAAGCCTGTAGTAAAATAAGAAGATTGTTAATGTTACTTTAGTCATGTTCAGGGACCTTTTCTCCAGCTAATTAAACACTGATTAGTATTGTTGTTCTTCACTAATAAGCTATGAGGTGGCTTTGCTATGATCCTTTTGTGTCTGGGATTCTTTTCAAGTTCAGGCTTGACTTTTAAAGGAGACTTCACACGTTTCCCAGAGCCAGGAACTGCTGCTACCCTTCTGCACCAAGCCCATCTGATCCTCTGCAGAAGTCAATCAGACCTGACAGCAGTTCAGGAGGCCCAGTCCCTTGCTCTGCCCATCAGGGTGGCAGCCCTGGGCTTGTGGCAGAGAGGTCATCACCCAGGATCACTGGGGGAAGTGGCTTGTTGCAGTGAGAGGGTGATGGTGGGTCTCAGAGGGGGCTCTGGACCTTGTGGCTTTCAGGAGGGTCAGCAAACACAAGGTTGTCCACACTGTTTTTGGAGGCTTCCATGACCTTCTGTCTCAGAAAGCTGTCCCATCCACCTCTGTGCCACTTGCATGAGCTACTGAACTGTTGTCTAAGCTCCAGCAGCTACCAGCTGGCAAACAGATGGACTGAGGTTCACTTTCTTCCCACTGGTTAGGAATTGGATGATATATGCAAAATCGTGTGCTTGTGGGGCCAGGGGAGGAGTGGAAGGGGGAATGGCTCAGGAACGTGTGGGGAGGGGGAGGAATTAAATACGTTGCAGAGGGAGGCAAAGCAGGAAAGCCTCATCTCACAATATCAAAATGAGAGGAAAAAAAATCCCACCTAGCTACATCCTCCGTGAGGACTCTCTTGTGCACGTAGGGTTTCTTGGTTTATTCTGCCTTCTAACCCCTTTTCCATCCGGGCAGGCTGTGGGAGGATGAGGTGTGAAGGTGGAATCTGGCTGTTCTCTCCAGTCACTGCCTGCCTGAGTCCCTCTGCGGGTCACTCCCTGGCTGTCAGCCTCTGAGTTATGGTCACAGAACCTCAGGGAGAGTGTCACCGGAGCAGGGATCACCCGTCGTTCCTCCGCTCAGCCACAGGGTGTCACTTAGAGTGCAGGTAAAGAAGTGTCCGCAGGCATCTGCACTGAGGCACTTGGGCTGGAAGTGATGGATGGGGTAAAAGAAGAGTGGTCCTGGACTTTGTCCTGCTCTAACCACCGCAGCGCTGCCTCTGCAGCTTCCCCATCCTGCTGTGTGGTGACAGAGGCTCCCTGAAGAGAAGTGGGGACAAGGACGTGGGAGGAGGAGGAGGTTCTGGAAGGAACCCTGCTGTCCCTGCCTTTGTGGGGTGCTTGCCTGAGAGCAGGTCAATGACTGAAGGTAGGTGGTTAGTGGTGGTTTCACCAGGGCTGCTCTGAAAGGCTAAGGGAAGGGAAGGGTTAAGCCTTGGTCCCAGGAAGGAGCATGTTCTGTCAGAAGATGTGGAAGCTACAGAAAGCACAATGTAGCCATTCAGGGCTGAAGCAAAGCTATCAAAGAAGCTTAGGCAGTCAACAAGAACCTCCAGTGGATGATACAGGGGTTCCTCCTTGCTGTGCACTTCATGTTCCTTGCAGCACTGCTTCCAGCTGCATCAACCTGACCTCTCCTGCATGAGTGCTGTCCCTGCCAGGGGCTGTTAGATGCTCCCTGTGGACCCTCAGGTACTTGACGGATTCTCTAGACACTCCTAACTTAACAAGAATGAAAAACAAGTGTATTAACAGTGGGCTGATACCTTCCTCAGCTGAGATTGCTGAACTTGCCTGTTACTCGTGGGAATGGTGTCCTGCAAATCAGTGAAGTCCATTGACCAGATTTAGATGCCTTCTATCTTCCTCTGGGTTCTTCAGTGACGTGGAAGTATTTTTGCTGTTTGTGTAATCTATGACTTCTGTGGCTTGGAAGAACAGTACTTGAAGCTGTGTCCTGGCCTGACTAAATTTCTCAGACACTGAAAGTCACACAAAACTTTGCTCCCAGTCTGCTGTCCTGTGAAAAGGAAACTCTTACTCAGTTTTGGACCCAAACATTGCTTATGACCTGACATCCAGGTTAGAATAGAATCATAGACTCTAGAATGGCTTAGGTTGGAAAGGACCCTAGAGATCATCTAACCCAACACCTCTCAACTAGATGAGATTGCTCAAGGCCTCATCCAGCCTGGCCCTGAACACCTCCAGGGAGGGGCATCCACAACCTCTCTGGGCAATCCAGTCCAGAGTCTCACTAGCCTCATACTGAAGAACTTCTTCCTAAGATCAGGTCTAAACCTGCTCTCCTTCAGTTTAAAACCATTTCCCCTTGTGCTGTCACTGCACACTCCTGTGACAAGTCCCTCTCCAGCCTTCCTGTAGGTTCCCTTCAGGCACTGGAAGGCAGTTATGAGGTGTCCCTCAGAGTCTCCTCTTCTCCAGGCTGAATAACCCATTTTAGTAGCTTGAGAAGGCAACGAGAAATATGGTTTCCCATGGAAATTGGAGGGGAAAGCATTTTTAGTAGACGTTTTCCTTTTTTTAGTGCCATTTCATTCCCCTCAGATATTATTGGTGGAGTTTGTAATTTGTGGCTCTTGGGACAAATTCACAAAGTCAATAAAACTCAGATTGCTTTATGCTGCCTTCTTTCTCTGCAGTGCTGGGAATAACAGAGGGCCAGATGCTGCTCCATATGAGACTTGTGCAGTGAGAAGCAATACATGGAAGCAAATTATAGGAATAGAAACTTGGTGCTCTAAAAAAAATCCCAGAAGAAAACTCTAGATCTCATGAAGAGTTTTCCCTGGAAAAAATGGCAGAATAAAGAACCATTCCCAATACAGTTGCACTGTCCAAAAGCCCTGGTGGCTGGAAAGCCCTGACCATACTGGGACACAAGAATTAGTGCTGTTCCTTATCCTCTTGAGTCAGCCAGGGAGCAAACAGAGATTTGGAAAACAGAAGATGTGTTATGGAAATGCAACAAAGAAAACAGGAAATCACTTTGCTAGTGCATCATCCCCATTTTAACTAAACTTAGATGTGAACTCCTAGTGATTCTTCTTCTCACTGCTGCGAAATTTGATTGAACTTAATTATTGCTGGTTTATGCCAGGAATACCTGAAACATCAGCAAAGTACATGATGAGCAGTCATTACTTCTTGCAGAATCTCCAGGCTTGGCAGATCGATTGCTGCTTTTCAACTGCAGCAGCTGAAGCACAGTTTGGTAGCAGGGGGTATTTTGAAGGGTCTGACTTTCTGGGCTGGTCTTAATACACTTGACCAACCCAATGCTCTGAGCTCTCCTTGGAAACCAGCAGGGACAGCAGGTGTTTGGTTGCTGGAAATGGATTTCTAGGTATCATAAACAGGGCACACCCTGTACTTTCCCAGGTCAATAGAATAAAAATCAGGGAATGTTGGGGATGGTGAGAAGCAGGGGAATTTTTGAGGGACCTCCCAGTGCTGGGATCCATAGAGAAAGCACCTAGCTCGTAGGATTTTCTTCTGTCCCAAGTGCTGGGGTGATGAGGGAGGAGAGAGAGACTTGGGAAATCCTTTTCTTCAAGGGCTCATGTTCCTGCTCTGAGAGCTCCTTGCCTCAGGACATGGGTGGTGACATCCTGGGTGGGAAGTTTCAGGGATTTGCACAGCCATGCTCCTGTCCTCTGAGTGGTGTGGGACTGTGTGGGACCCAGGTAATGCTGCCAACAGCTCACAAGACCTCTGTAGAGCCAACTCCTTTCATTCTTCCTTCTTGCCAACACTTGGTACTAAAGAAAGCCAGGATCACACAGATCCTCTTGTAGTTCACTTTGGCCATCTAACCTGATCTTTTG
>NW_008617149.1:0-13249 GCF_000691845.1 Merops nubicus | reverse complement strand
TTGTGATGGGGGCTCCAGAACTGGATGACACTTGGCTACATCCCAGGAAGGATTCACTCCCAGCCAATATCCAGAAGTTGTCGAGTTCAAACTGAAAATAGCAAGTAATTCTACTAATGCTGGTTTTTTCTGTCTTATGTCCAAGAAGTGCCAATTTCAGCTGAAATTGAAATTCTTGGGGGGTTTTGTGGTTTCATTATTGATCAGGTTTGTTTTCCATGTCATTTCCCCAGTGCCCAGAGAGCCATGCATCCCTGCCCAGCTTATCCTCAGCAAGGACCTTGATACCAGCCCCCTCACTCTTTTACCTCAGTGCCTATTTTCACAAAACTTATAAGGACTTAATTATTTTCTAGACCTCTACCCTTCTGTCAAGTTGAGTTGAACAAGGCTGGTGGGTTCCAAAATTATCAGGGGGAAGCAAAACAAACACAGCGTGAGTGCATTAACCTTGTTTCCACAGGAACTGGGCTAGAAGTCCTCTCTCCTTCCTCCAGCCTAGGGGTCTGGAAGAGATGTACCCCTCACTTTGGAGCAGAAGACAACCTCTAACTCCCAGGGTGAGGAAGAGACTTGAAGAAAACATGTTCTTGGGAGGTGGTGGCTCCTGTAAGGCTTGGTACACCTTGCCTTTGGATCAGCTATTGGAAGGTGCCAGAAAAGAGAGTTTTTCTTGTGTTGTTCCAAATAACACCGACCTAAAAGCTTACAGGACAAACCATTAAGAGATTTTCTTGCCACCACTTCCCAAGTCTGGGGGTGCCACACTCCAAGCCCCCAGTGCCTCTGTGTGTCAAGCCAGCTGAAATGCATCCCTGCTGCTTTCTGTGCTGGCAGGCTGAGAGGAAAAGAAAAAATAAGAAGCCAAGGAGGAAAATAAATTTGATTTTCAGTTCTGCTGTATGTTCTGTCCTTAGGAGTGTAATGATCATTAGTTAGCCTTGTTACAAGCACGACCAGTGCTGTTAGAATGATGAAGTACTAGGATTACAAACAGCTTGTGAGATGTTAACATCTGCAACTCTTTATTAAGCATTGCCTAATATTTGGTTAGTCCTAATAATTGCCTAATGGGGTTTTTAACTGAGCTGTCTATAAATGGAACCTAAATGTGATTCAAATTTTACTTCATTTTCATCCTTAGCCATTATTCTGCATGCAAATCTGCTTCAGTTCCATCCCTTTTCCTTGATTTCCCCAGGGATTTCTTTCAAAGTGTTAATGGAAACACTGGCTGGGAGGTTGATGGGCAGATATGTGTCCTTCCATCACTTTTGGGAACCATCAGGGTAAGAGCTACGCAGAGAGGGACTGATCACAACTGCACAAGGGAGTCTTCTGCAAGCCATAACTCTTTTTAAGGGTAGTTTGCCTTTTAAAATGTGTCAGGAGATGTGCTTACCCCACAGAAAGCCTCCTCCACCCGTGCTGCAGGAGCTGTGGACTCATGGCCAGCATGACCTGTGCTCACTTGCAGCCACTATGAAGCAGATTTTAAATAATTCACTTGCTTAAATGGTGGCAAATGTTTCTCTGTTATTGTGGCCAGCAATCAGGTGAGGATTTTATTTTCCATTTGTTGTCTCTCTTGTGCTGTGAGGTGGGGGGATCCTCAGCAGCCACAGGACAGAAACAAGATAACAGGGGAGCAGGAGAGGTCATTGAGCAGAAAATACTGCCCCGTGCACACAGTTTCAGTCCCTCTTTCTTGCAACCTGACCATGGCTTTTACTACCCTGTCTTGATTTCCTTGCACCCAAGTGCTAAGCTGCAATCCACCTTTAAAACACCCTGAAGTGTCCTGAAGCTTAATGTCCATCCAGTTCTCCCTCTCCCAAGAGTTCATTTGGGGCTTGATCCAGAGCTTGTGGAAGGCACCAATGCTTCGGGTTGGAGCTGTTGGAAGGCAGCAGGGCTTTGGGTTTGAGCTGTGGGAAGGCAGCAGGGCTTTGGGTTTGAGCTGTGGGAAGGCAGCAGGGCTTTGGGTTTGAGCTGTGGGAAGGCAGCAGGGCTTTGGGTTTGAGCTGTGGGAAGGCAGCAGGGCTTTGGGTTTGAGCTGTGGGAAGGCAGCAGGGCTTTGGGTTTGAGCTGTGGGAAGGCAGCAGGGCTTTGGGCTGGAGCTGTTGGAAGGCAGCAAGGCTTTGTGTTGGAGCTGTTGGCAGGCAGCAGGGCTTTGGGTTGGAGCTCTTGGAAGGCAGCAGGGCTTTGGGTTGTCTCTGGTGGCACTTGGGATTGGCCACTGGGATTTTTCCTGGTGCCTGCACCTCACAGGGTGTTAGTCACTGCTCCCTGGCATCACACAGCCCGTGATTAACGTTTCCTTCCTCCCCCCGTCCTTCAGACCACGCTTGGACTCTGAGTTTTTGTTTTCCTCCTTCCCCCCTGCCCGGCAGAGGGGGAGAACAATTCCTGGAAAAGAAAAAACTCTCTTTCCCCCGCGTGGCTGAGACCTTTGCAGGGAGCTTCGGGGAGGAGAGAGGAGACTTTGGAGAACATATGGCTAAAAGCGTTCAGGGTTTTTCAGATGGTAAATGACTGATGAGGTCTCAAAGGGGTTTTATTTATAAATGATAGACTCCTGAGAGAGAAATAATTGCTGCTCTCCCAGGCGTAAGAAAGCAATTCACCTGACATAAAACCCAGGGATAAAATTAGCTAAATGAAAGCTAGATATGGCAACAGTATTAAGCTTTTTTCCTTTTTTTTTCTTTTTCCCTCCCTTTCTGAATGGCGAATCAGTTTAATTTTGTTTTCCCCTCCTTTCTTGGAAGGAAGAATTAAAAAAAAAAGGCAAAGGGAAGGCAGTGCCTTGGCTCTGAAAGAACAGATGGTGCCCTGGGCGGCCCTGTGCATTCCTCCACTGCACCCCTCAGATAACTGAGTCATACAGCACACGACCATCTGGTGTATGACACATCTTGTGTCCCCCGGACAATGCCCCAGCAAACCTCTTCAGGGGAGAGGTTAGTTTCTAGGGTAACAGCAGCATGTGCAGCTCCAGGCCTTATTGAGATTCAGGGCTCCTCACTTGTCCCTATTCTTCTCCTCCCTATTGTTGTCACTTGAGCTTTTGCTGCTTGGTTACTCCGAGACTGACAATATCCATCAGTATTTTGTCCCCGGCCCAGAAACCATTGTCTCCAAATTTTGTTTCATTATTTATGTTTTCAATATCCAATGGTTGGCTGAAGCATCTGCTGTAGAGTGATAAGGCAAGTGCCTATTGAGGAGGGCTGCCTGACAACGATGGTTTGAATTATTTAGCTTGTGGTTGGACAAGCCTCTGCAAAAGCCAGGGTACCCCTGAAGAGCTGAGGTGACTTTATCTATTTGTCTGCTTCGGGTTTTTTAGGTGCTTCCATCTTTTAATCCAGACCCAAAAATAAAAAGCTTAAAGGATTCATAGATAAGTCAGGTCTTGGAGAGTTAGTTCTGCTCATTGGCTGGAGGGCTCTGGATTTTTTTCCAAATTTGGGAACTATTTGGGGGGGGGAAAAAAGTGGGTTTCATCTTCCTTTTGGATTTCTAAGGGGTTTCTTCTTAAGGGTTTTTTTGGCTGCTGATATTCTCCACCTAATTAAAGAGCCAAGGTCTGGACTTGGCCCTTTAAACCACAACCAAGCAGAGGGACTGTGCATAGCACTCTGAAATTCAGTTTTAGCACCCAAAGTCAGAAAGTATCATCAGCAAACAGGAGTGGATAGATGTTTTCACCACCAGTAAAAGACACATGTCCCACCCAATCCTTTACCCTGCTGCAGAACAATTACATTAGCCATGTTACCTTCCTCGGAGATCTGTAAATGTCTCAGGCAGCCAAAATCCTCCAAAATTCTTCTTGTATCTCCATGGAGTAGACTGTTCATTCAATGGAGCTGAAAATACTTGTTTAAAAAAATTAAAGCATCAACCATGAGGTTTAAATAAGTGTTAAAAACACACAGCTAAAGAAACACCAGTGATGTCAAGGCACAAACGTGCTGAACCTGCAGACCTCAGTTGAGCTATGACTAACTTTAAAATATTGCATCATATCTCAGGTTAAGGTCAAGTATCAGAGAACCAGCAGTAACAGTTAAGAGAGGTTCTGTGTCTGTGTATCAAATACTAACAACGTATATATCTATTGATACTGTGGTAAATGTGCTATAAGGTCAAGTCTGATTCATTAGTTTCACTCATTTATTACTTTCTGGAGATTTTACTTTCAAAGTAACACTTTTAAAACAGAGATATATGACCTAGAAGCAATTTTTAAAAAGATTTGCCTAAAGTATTTCAGGTCTAGTATGAGGAAAAGAGGAAAAAAGGGTTATGGTTTCCCCAGCATGAAACAAGTTTTGTTTTGTAGACCTCAGAGCTGGTGGCAGAACATGGCAACGAGATGGAACCAGAAGATTGGCTTTAAATACCTCACCCTGAGAGATGGGGGCTGCAGCCCTGAGGTCCATCAGCATCTCTCCAGCTTCAGAGCATGAGAACCACTGAAAGGGAAGCAGAGCAGGCAGTCCCCTCCTGCAAAAGGTACTCCTGCTCCCAGAATATCTCAGGTACACTCCTGAAGGTTTCTAAACATCCGAGAAGGAGCTTTCTGCAACAGAACCCTCAGTGTAAACATGGGGGACCAAAACTCTCAGCTTTAAGGAGCCACTTGAGTAGTTTGTGAAAGAGATCACAGGCTCTGGTTGCCTGCAGAGGCAGGGAACTGGTCCACGTGCCTCTGGACATCCCTGCTCCTCCAGTATTTTGGAGGTTTTAGAGGCAGAAGAGCCCATGAGACCATCTGGACTAAACTTCACAAGCTGTAGACCTCAGCCAGATACTCTTTGCTGAGCCCAGCAATGTGTCTGACTGAAGTGTTAGCTTACAAAAAGTCATTCAGCCTCGACATGAAGACACTTAGATTTGCTTCTTTGCCTGAGGTTTGTCACAGCCTTGATCCCCCTGGTGTCCAAATGGACAGCTTTTCTTGGTTTGGCCTGAATTTGCTCACCAGTATCTTGGATCCTCACTCAGCTTTTCACAGGACAATTAGAAAGCCTTCTAGCCTAGGAAATGATCCCACCTTAGCAAAGACTGCAGCAAGTGGCTGTCAGTCCATACAGCAGCACCAAGTGTATTTGAAATTACTTTTTAAATTCTTAGGAAAGGAAAATGTGCAGGAAAACAAGACATAGAGTTGGATTCCTGAAAAAAGGATGAGCCTCCTTGCATCTTTTTTTTTAAAAAATGGGATCTGTGCTTTCCTTTTTTTTGTTGTTGTTTTGGTCACTGCTTAATGAGCAAGATTGATCCTGGTTTTTATGAAGGTGGTGAGACACTGGCACAAGTTTCCCTGGGAAACTGTGGATGCTCCATGCCTGGAGGTGTTTGAGACTAGGTTGGATGGGGCTTTGAGCAACCTGGTCTAGTGGGAGGTGTCCCTGCCCATGGTAGGGCGGTTGGAATGAGATGATCTTTAAAGGTCCCTTCCAAACCAAACCATTCACTCTATGATTCTCTGATTATTTTTGATCATTATTTAGAGCAAAAGCCACACAGGCAGATACAGTGATACAGGCAGTATGGAAAGACATCACAGAGCTCCCTTCACTTCTGGAAGAAATTATCACCTGCAGACTCAACCTAGAAGGGTTTGTCCAATTGAGCTATTTTTATTTCTCTTGGGGAAAAATGGAGCTGCTATTTTCTCCCCTCTAATAAATCCAGGGTGTGGAAGGTAAACCAGGCAGACATTCCTCCAATATCCTTGTCACTTCAGGGCAGGTAGTTAGGGGTAAACAGGGGTGGAAGGAGTTACCATCCTAAGGCTCAGCACGAGGGGTGTCCATCTGTGAAAGCAAGGGCTGCTTAGACAACAATCTCAACTGCATCAAGAGGGAGTTATCACTTTCCCATTTTACAGAGGGAAAGGACAAGCCCCAGAAGGTGAAGCTTTGCTCATTGCAAGAAGAGGGGATAATTTTGCTGGCTTTGAACTAAGACACCTCTGTAGCGTATAAGGCCCACGCTGCCCCACGTTTTTTCCAGACCTCTGAGACCTGGATGAAGCCAACCAGTTGTTCATCACATCTCCTTCTGCTGAGAGCCCAGCAAATGGCTTCTTAGCAAAGAGGTTTCTCTTTGGAAAGGATCACTGAAGAGGCAGAAAGGCAAATTAAATTAGGAAGCCTAAAGCAGAGGGCAGAAGAATTTGCTGCCGTTCACACGTGGAGCAGATCACTTGCTCTGAGTTTTTTTTTTGCCAAGTCAAATGCATTCCATTTTTTCAGGAACATCTGAATAATTTTTTCCTTAAAAAAATAATAATAATGGTGCAGTTTACTTAGAGGAAAAAGCAAAACAAAACAAAAGAAGGGAGGCCATGAGACATGGTGTGATTTGCATCTAAATACCTTCTAGAGATAAGAACTTGTGCGGTGGAAAACGCAGTAGTGGCAGTTCACCAGACTCACTTTCTGGTATCTTTGTGGGAACCAAATGAATTGCAAAACATCTGCAAGGTCCAAAGTGTCAATTATGCCTTTATGTACGTGGAGGAAATGTCACATGATGGAGGCAGTCATTGGACATGGTCAATTGTAGGGTTTTATCCTCTGCTTAGCCTTAAAGCCACGCTCAACAGTCAGGTTAGACAATGGCACTGTCAGCCAGGGAGATGGATCAGTTTGGCCACTCAGAGGAGTTGCTTATCAGCACAGAAAGTGTCCCCAGCCTCGGGCAGCACTGACATTTTGTTTACAAAGCCTGGCTCAGGGCTGCTTCCAACGAGTCTAGAAAGACCACATGAAAACCCCAAGACAAAGCCCAGATAGCAGCTGGGATGTGGAAAAGCAACCCCACAAATGAAGCAGGGCTCCAAAGCTTCCCTTAGACCAGAGCTGCACATCTTACAGGAATGTGTAAGAGGAGGCTGAGCATCATTCAAGGACCGTAGGAGCTGCCAAACCAGAAGAATAGTTTTGAAAGACCCATAAGTGTGACTGGGAATGCCAAATATCTTCATATGAACGGCGTGCGTGCTACGGTTTATACTGAGCACTTCAACAAGTCCCAGCAATATTCTTCCTGCATTTGCAAACTTGCACTGCTCCTCCAGGAAACTTTTAAATCCAGCAGGATTTGGAATATACAATTGGTGTGTGTTTTACTGCAGTCACCCTCTGCAGCAAACCAGCATCTAAGGTCTGTAAAATTGCACAGAAATGCCCCTGGCACCGTTTCCAGCTGCACTCTAGGCTGGAGCCCCACCTCCAGCTTCCACCATCTTTCCTCACCCTCTAGCCAGCTCCAGCAGTGAGCCTGGTGACCTGTTTAGGTCCTTCAGAGCCCACCCAGATGCTGTCAGAACTTGTGTGCAGCACTGACCTGGGAGAGGGGAGCTGGCGGTGACATTCTTGTGGCAGTTAATGAAGGATTTTTCTGCAGCACCACCACAGGATGCTGCAAAACTTGGTAGGTTCTCCAAAGTCCTGTTTCTAGGTTTGTGGAAAGAAAACCAACACCCTGAACTGCATCAGCCTCCACAGCTGCAACCAGCATCCTCTTACTCTTTAATTACACACTGTCTCGTGCCAATTATTGGCATTGGCAAGTGCTTTTGGCCTTCATGTAGCTCCCCTTACATCAAGAGAGGTTTGGATTGGGCTTGTAATCGTTATTATAGTTAATTATTATACTATTGCATCACTGTGGATCCTCTTGTAAAGTCTGACATGGGCATGACTGGGCAGATGTGCCAGTTGTCCCACCAAGTGAGATGCCCCAAGTGAGATGCCATCTGCAAGATCCAAGCCTGGCTGGGTAAGAAAATGAGCAGCAAAGAGGGAAAGGAGGAGGCAGGGGGAGGAAATGTTTGGTAACCAGTAACTAACTCTATTGCTCTGTGTGTGTCTGCTGTTGGGCTATGGTACTGGTAGTGTTGACACTACCACACAGCCTTATAAGCTAGAGGGAAAAGCAGGAGCTCAGATGACATCATTTGTAAATGGTTTGGTGCATCCTACGAGTCTGACTTTTGTTCATTAGGTGCTGAGTGGTCTCCACATCATATCAGTCCAAGTGCTCATAGGTAGCATCTCCCAGTAGTACCCTAAGCCCACAATAATACCCACTTCAATGATTCTAAGACTGATCATAATACCACAATTACCCCACTAAGAGGCTCGTGACACAAGCTCTGGGCTTCACCACCTGCTGCATGCCCCAACAGTCCCTCCTCTGTTGTTTGGACCTCCTCCTGCTTCACATCCAGGTGCCAATACTGCAAAAAAAAGAGCAGGGCCACGATTACAACACGTCCAGGAACAGCCCCTGGGTGGTGTGGAAACAGAGCCAAGGCAAAGCAGTCCCTTCAGAATAACTCTTCACAGCTAAGGTAGAAATCTGGGTCCCAGCATTTTGCACGTGGATGACCCAGGGAGGGAGGCAAATGAGGAGAGAGTGAGATGCACAGAACAAGGGTGTTCAATAGCTTTAGAAAGCATGCAGCCCAACCTGTGCTTGCTACACTGAGAATAAAATCATTGAATTCTAGAACCACTATGGCTGGAAAGGACCTCTAGGGTCATCAAGTCCAACCTCCCTCCCAACATCTCCCTAACCATTAGACCACAGCCTCAAGGGCTACAATAAAACCTGTTCTGCATTGTAAAAGTCCCCACGTTGGTTTATCTTAGATTTTTGCATTTAATGTAGCTGTGTTCTGCAGTGCAGTTTCAGAGTGAGTTTAGGAGAGCTTTTACCTGCAGGAGGGTATCAGGTCCCCACCACAGCAGCAGCAGTTTTCTCCCACCACTCCCTTCCTGCATCCTTCCACTCTTTGCCTGCAGAGGTTGTTCAGTGCTTGTTCTGTTTAAAAAAACAGCCCCAAACCTGGCTTTTTAAAATATACCCCAAAAAAAAAGGAGAATTACAGTTCTGCTCTGGTTGTGGCTTGTCATAACCAACAAGTTACAACAAGGTAACTCAGACACCTAAAGAAAAACAGCTGGAAAAAAAAAAAAGGATGGGGTTTGCTCCGTTGTGGAGGAGTAAGTTGCCTAGTAACCAAAAATGAAGGTATTTATTGAAAATTATTGGACAAGCCTCCTAATAAGGACAGGCTGGAGTTTGTTTCACAGTTCCAGAAATGGAAGGGAGGTTTATGAAGTGAGCAGCTGCACGTCACGTGCACTGTGAGCTGAAGCCAGCAGGCAGATCTGGGATGGAGCAGGGGTTGGGGTGGATGACACCAACGAGAGCGTGGCTCCCTCTTTTCCAGGGGAGCACGAGGGAAGAGAGCTGTACAGGATCATTCCAGCAGGAAAACTACTTGAAGAGCTGATTCATGGAACTGGGTTTTGCTCTGACTGTGCCAGTGAAGCTTGTGTAAGTAATAGCTCTGCAATAAAGAATATTTAATACAGTATAAAATCCACTGATGGTGGCAGCAAATCCTCCCTATAGAAAAACACTAAATGCCAGGAGGGGTCAGACTGTTGTTCAGCATCTCTGCACTAGATCTCTGCAATAAAGAATATTTAATACAGTGTAAAATCCACTGATGGAGGCAGCAAATCCTCCCTATAAAAAAACACTAAATGCCAGAGGGGTCAGACTGTTGTCCAGCATCTCTGCACTAGACAATGGCTTAAATTTAGGGGGGAAAAAATCATACAAACCCCTACAGTTTCTAACTGGAGGATAAGATATCCACGAGGATTTCTCCTTTCTGTATTCATCTCCTTTCATGTGTTTAGAAGAGTTACCTGTCTACTGCACAGTAACTTGGAAGAGTGTCCAGTCCCTTCTCTTCTAAGCTCTTGTCATCAGAAAAAGAGCAGGAAAAAAGTTGTTTTATAGACTAATACTCTCTTGGGTTCTCGAGAAGTTGCTGAGTAGCTGACTGACTTCAGAGCCAGTTGTGTGGGGGGAAACAAAGGTTTATCAGCAGAACTATTTGTGTTTCTTCAGAACATCGTGCAGCAGGGTTAGCTGGTGCATCATTCCTGGCCACGCAGGGTGAGGGTGATGCTGATGGCTCCTCTCAGCAGCTTCTGTCTTTTTTTTTCTTCTTTTTTCCCCCTGAGAAGTATTTCTTAACACATTTTATAAATCCAAATACTAAAGATGGGCTTTCTGTCCCATGCTCATCTTGAATGCTGGGCCCTGCCTATAGTAAAATGTGTTATTTTTCATTGAGTGTGTGGAGAAAATGCCAGATCTGAAGACTATCTAGATGATACCTTCCTCTGGGCTTATTTTGAGAGTATTGGTGGCACATCCAGCTTTATCTTGACTTAAAAGTTAGGATAGAAAGCTATGAACGTGTTGGTAGTTCCTGTTAGATAATATGCTGTCCACAAAACAAAAAGGACTGTTTCTCCTTGTGCCTCCTCTCTGACACATTCCCTGCTCACAGGTAAAGCAAAAAGGCATTTGCCAGTGTCCTCCTGCTGAGGATTCATTGTGATTGGATAAATGCACTGTTCCTCCAGGTCTGATGTACCTGCTGAGGGGGAGAATACTGTAAAAAGATGCAGGGGGAGCTGAGCCAGGCTTAGCATCCTTCTGGTTGTGCACATCACAGGAGGAAGGTCAATGTCTCCTGGGAAATCAGCCTGCCACCCCAATTCACTGCTAGATATCACACTACAGCTTGAAATGAATAATATCTGGGCTATGAACAAGGGAGGTATAGCTGCCCAAACTGGCCACGTTGCCATTACTTGTGACCAACAGTCATCTGGTGATTTGTCCTGGGAGTCACAGCTTCTGAACCCACCACGGTACACATGAAGGACTTAAGGGTTCTGGTACAAAAAGGACCTTCTTAGTTCTCTGTTTGGGGGAAAAAGAATAAAAAAAAAGAAAAGGCAAGCTAGGAGGTGTGCTCAGATTGCAGAGCATCCTGGAAACCAGCAGACCTGACTGGAATGTGCCTGGCACAGAGCTGACTTCAGCTTGCAGCCTTTGCAGGGCCTGGGGTGCTCAGGGGTGTGGGATGGCAGCAGTCTGAGAAAGAAGGTCAGCCCCTGAGTAAAGCTCCCCTTCTCCCTGCTGACCCCTGCTGACCCTGCTTACCTAATTCCCTCTGCAAGGAGCCTCAGAAGAGAACGTGTCCTGGGTGAGGAGCACCAACGAGATGTTCTGGAGGAGGGTCACCTATATGGGGGGGGTGTTATTGCTTTAATCTTTCTATATTTACCTATCTGTGGTCTTCAAAACACCTCCTAAGCTCCTTTTTTTCTGCTAAATGCAAATAAGGACAGTTTAGGGTAGTGTTTTCCTTGGGAATTTTGGAGTTCTTAGCTCGTTGTGAGGTTTGCCCCTAGTCGAGAAGCCTACTCTGGACTGTTTATCAGGCAAGGATCCAGAGCAGGAAAAGTGCACTGGGCTGTTAAAAAAAAAGGCCCCAGCATCCCTGAGGTTGTCCTTGGGTCCACAGCTAGGGTTTGAGCAGGTATGCTTTGGGGGGGATCACACAATGTGCCATTCTGCAGGTATCCAAATGCTGGTGGAGGAACATTTTGGGTATGAGCCAAGGTCTGGGTGGCTGCTCAGCTGGGGGTGGCTGTCCTCTAGGAAAGAGCCATGGCAGAGCAGGAGGAGCCAGCTTCCCAGAGCCTCCTTCTTCACACCTCAGTGACCTGATCCCACATCCATCCATCCATAACCTGTGTGCTCCTTCTCCAGCCCAGGGCTCCTCACTTACCCTGGGGCTGCTGCCTCTTCCACAGCCCCGTTCAGCACAATTCCATTGCCTTACTCTCCCTCCTTTCCCCTACTCAGCAGCACAAAACCAAATTAAAGCAAGTTTTCCAGCCCTCACCAGCAATGTTGGAGCCCAGGGTTTCAGGGAACCTGGCCTGAGCCTTCTCAAAGAGGGACTTTGGTGAGAACAAAGCACCAGCTAGCTGAAGATACCTGCTGAGATCCTTGCTATGTGGCACCCAAATTTTCCCAACACTGTCTTTGGTTCTTCACTACTTTGATGAAACCTTTTTTTTCTCTTTACATTCCTAATGTTGGCCCTCATTAGTTGTCCTATAATTTGTTAGATCTCTACTATGTTTGTTCAAACAGCTTTTGTTCTGGTTTGAGTTTTATCTCCTCTATTTGAATACTCCTCCACCCTTTTTCCCCCCATTTGCTCATCTGAGATTCTGGTTTTTTAGTTACCTCTTCCTTTAACTAAATAATCCTCTTTAAAATACTACATTTTATTTTATTTAATGGTAGATTTTCCTCCTGGAACAACTCTGCCACCTTTCTTTGGCCAAACTACATGTACATCAGTTCTTATTAATGAAACATTATCTAAAACAGCACTGAGAGTATTTAAAATCTCTCCAAAAATCAACATTTAAGTGCTTTAATTTTACCATCACTCACCTGGCTATTGTGAAAAAGCATTATCCTCGTTTTAAAATAACTCCAGGTGTTTTCTTTGTGCAATAAAATCAAAACTAAATACTCATCTAAAAGAAAATCATCAAGGTTGCTCATTGTGTTCTCTGTTATCACTATAAATTTAAATGTGCTGCATACTCCGGGGCCAATTAAAACACTCACTGCTCTGTGATTTCTGCTCTAATTGCAGCAGTCAGATTGGAGTCCGGGATGGGTGGAGCAAATGGGAAATGAGAGGGCAGGAAGGGCAAAAAATTTCTGTTTCTTCCCACATGAAATATGTTAATAAGTTTCAGTGAGACAGAAATAAAACTCTAAGAAACCAAAGCTTCCAGCCTGACCACACGGATCAACATCTTCAATATCAACTGAGTCACAACTTCCTCAGTCTGAGAAGACAGACAAAACTGTCGAGGTTTTGGGAGTGCACCTGAGGCTCTCAGCTGGTCATTTGGAAGTTGGTGCAATTTGCTTCCCCTCCCTCAACCCTAGGTTTAGGTTAAACCCTCCAGGCAGGGTACGTCTGGAGTGCTGCATGGAGAAGGTGACAGTGGGTACAAACCGTTCCAGTGCCAAACATCTTGACTGGAAAATTTGACTGGTGTGAGGAGAGGAGCAGTGCAAACGCTTGAATTTTCCCACTCTGCTCTCACCAGCTCTCCCCCTGGGCACCTGGTACCTCTTAGTAAAATCTGCTGGCTTAAGCTCAGCGCCGGCACTTGGTCTGCATCTCCTTGGGGTGGAGCGAGTGACTTTAGCTCCGGGGGGTGGCTTCGGACAGGTCCCTCCGCCCCCACACAAACCTGCTCCCTTCCTGCCCTTTCGCATCCCTCGGAACCAGGGACAGCCGGCACAG
>NW_008617148.1:10647-11350 GCF_000691845.1 Merops nubicus | reverse complement strand
GGGCAGCCCTGACCCTACACCATGACAAACTTTCCTGATTTCTGTCTTCTGAGAGTTTATTCTCCCTTCCCGTTTCTCCCAAGACACATGCAGACTGCTCTCTACTTTCATGCCTCCTGGAGAAGCAGGTGACATGACAAGCAGAACATGCACAAGAACAGAGCCAGGCTCTGCATCACCAGCACACTATCCTTGAGTAGAAAGGGAGCCAGAGCTTGATTTTCCAGTGTATAGGTAAAAAGAAAAAGGATATGTGCGTTTTCTTTCCATGTCACAGAGGCTACAGCCTGAGCAGCATACTGACTGTTCATCAGAGCTACAGAACAATGCAACACAAAACCACATGCAACCTGCTAATTGAAGCATGCTCTCCAGGCAGGGGCAGGACTGGCCACATTATTTTCATCAGGACACACAGAAGAGATCAGCTCCTACCTTACCAGATACAGACTCCCCAGACCACGGGCTCAGCTCACTGCAGCTGGAAGCCTGGCGCAGCAGCAACAGTAGGAGAGCAGCAGGAAGAATACAGCACGATGAGCCAGTGATAATCCAAAGCAAAACCAGCTTGTCCCCGTGCTGGCTCAGGGATCAGCAAGCCATGCTACAGGGAGTCTCTGCAGGCAGCTCCCCTGTTCCTGGAGGATGGCGAGTGAGAGGCAACGTGACAAGGCACTTTGTCCAGATAGGAGCTGGCTCAGGA
>NW_008617148.1:10256-10616 GCF_000691845.1 Merops nubicus | reverse complement strand
CCCCGCCCGCCCCCTGCCTCTCCCCGGGCACAGCAGTGCCAGGGTGCTGGTCTCACTCACAGAGCATGTGGGCAGGAGGGAAAAGCGAGGGCCGTGGGCTGCTGGCAATGCCAGGGCCAGATTGCTAATGAAAGCCCCAGTGTAAATACAGATGCACTCCGGGGAGGACTATGGCAGCAATGCGGCTCCTGTTACAAAGAGCCATTTACAGCAAGCTCAGAAAGAAGCAAGCGTGATGGAGCCGTGTGGGATGACTCCACAGCCTGTCTGGGAAGCTGCGGGGTGAACTGACCGCTACCAAGGAGAGACCCCTCAACTCCACAGTCTCCAGCAGCTCTTACAACTCCATACACAGCACCT
>NW_008617148.1:2812-10225 GCF_000691845.1 Merops nubicus | reverse complement strand
GCAAACCTATGGAACTTTCCACCCTACACCCCACCTGGGATGGCCCCAGCCCCACACCGTGCCACAGCTGCCCATCACGCCTGGCAGAAAGGCTGGTCAGAGCACTGCTCCATATGTCTGTGTGACCAGCTCATGGTGCAGGAGACCATCCTCATTGCCCAGGCCCTGTCCCCATTCTCAGCGTGTCCACATCTTTGGGACTGATCCTCTCTCTTCAGTTCACTGCCTTTGGCACATTCTGCTAGGGTTCTTCTTTCCCTGCCATTTTGAGGTAATTTACAAGCCATATTGCAACTGGATTTACACCAAGGCAGACAGGGGATAGGAACTACCTTGGCAATGAAGGAACGTGTCAAAGGGTTTGGGGGCTCTGCCTCCACTGTGCCCACAACTGGAACAAGCAGTAGAAGGCTTTTACAGGTTTCACCTACTCCCATTAAACAAGCACCAAAAGACCTCAGCAAGAGGCTGAGAAGGTTTCAGGATGCATACCACAGCAGGCACAGCCTATTTTCAGTAAGCCTGGTGCCAGACAGGCATAGAGCTCACCCCAGCGACCTCTGGGTGCTACGAGTGACAAAGAACAGGGAAGTCATCTAGCTCTGAAGCAACCAAGCTCTGCTCTGTACAGGCTGGGGGTACTGCCTTTGAAAAAATATTGCCTAGCCCCAAAAGCGTGAGAACAGTTGACTTAGGCCAACTGCATTAGTGTGTGATAAGAACCTAGCACACACTGATGTGCATCCTCTTCAAGGATGGCACAGGGACATCGAAGTAATAGGTGTACATGCTGGTGGTACCTACTAGAGGGGTGAAGCCAGCCAGGTATCAAGCCAGCCTTATTAGAGTAGCTGGGTTGTATTATCTATGGCCTTCTCTCTCCAGCAAGCTGCTGGAACAGCCACTACCCATCCTTCACACAGCTAGAGAAGTAAGGTTACTGCAGTTAAAACTCCCTGCTTCTGCACATGGTGATGCCCTTTCCCTGGGCTAACAGTGCCTGCAATGAGGAAGGTGCTTTATGCTTTCCCCCTCCATTGTGCAGGGATTCGCCACTGCAGCTCAGCCCAGCTGACCTTGGGACGAAGTAATTCTCCTAGCACTGAGCTGCCCTTCCAGAAAAAAAAAGGGAAAACCTCCCAATGCAACAACGGTGAATGTGGTACCTGGGGAAGCTCCCCAAGTCTGTCTGAGACAAAATACAGCCATGACTTCATCACCAAGTATTCATCAACATGCACAGGAGGGCTCCAGAGAGGGGGCTGCTTCTCCAAACAGGATGAGCCTTCATGACTTACTCCTGCATAGTGACAAACCGAGAGAAATCTCTCCTGAGGTGAAGTGACTACACTGCCAGGCTGGTTCAATGCAAAGCAAGACCACACTGTAGCCATACCTTTCTTGTAACAAGTTTCTTCTGCAGCTAAAAACTGTCCTCAGCCAGGTAATGGCTAGCCACCAAATGATCCCAAAGGGTCTAAAAAACCATTCACAACAATCCAGTCTCAAACAAGCTGGTTGAGAGTGTTTAGACCGAGGCTGCAATAAGGCTCGCCATACCTGCAGCAACAGCAATCCTGTAAAGGCACAGGAGACAGCCCTGCAGCACCCACAGCCTCCCAGAAGCATGAGCACTGACCTCACGGGGGAAACCCTGTCTACAAGCTCTCCCTTGTGCTCTCTGACCACGCCTCGAGAGATGGAGAAATGCAATACCCACAGAAAATGGGGTTTAGCCATCTGTACAGCCTGGTCTCATGTCAGTGTGGGAGACACTCTTCCGTGAAAGCATTATGCCTGCCACCTCAGTCTGACCCACTGCCCATGTTCATTGTTCACTGGAGAAATCCAGCCAGCACAGGAGAAAGGATGGGCACAGTCAGCACCATTTCACATGAGTTTACTTTTCCAGCTCGGCTGTATAAAACCTCAGGCAGACCACCTGCCCTTCTGGTGGCTCAGCCTTCCCTCCCTGTGAAACAAGGACCACACAACTTACCAAGCTGCTGCCGGTGATGTAAAGGTGACTTCATTATGGGATGTCAGCAGTCTGTAAACAGCAACGAGCATTTGGCACCATTCTTTGCACCCACAAAGCAGACACTCCTCATGTCTTTCCCAGACATACAAGTTACTGCACACAGCTTTCTTCCCCCTCACCACGGCAGGTATGCTGCAAAGACAGAGATCCCCATTATGCCCCAAAAGCAGGAGCCTTGGTCCCTCTACCAGCTGTGTCCAGGGCACCTGCCAGGCAAGAATGCGATGCACCAGCCCAGCCTCAGCTGAGCTGTCAAGGCAGCAGCGGAAGGGCTGGGGCTGAACCGTTCTGGAATTCCAGCAACGCACAAACACCCACCCTGTCAGCCCCATCCAGGAATGACTCCTCCCTGCCCTGGACCAGGCTGAATCACTGGAAATACCAAAACAACGATGAGGTCACGTTCCCAGAGCAAGGAACTGGAGCCAGATATAGCCGTGCAGAGAAGCATGCTAAAAAGGGACTCAGTGTACAGGCTGGAGGCTCTGGCAGACAGGCACCCCACGCATTTGTCGCGTTTAAAAACGGCTTCAGGCTGCCAGGAGACTTTTTTATTTCTCTGCAGGGAGAAGGGAACTGGCCAGCACAACAGGGGCTTTAAACTCTTTATCCACCCCATTGAAAGCGGCACAAACAACAGAGCTTGTGAGTGTACCGATTTGGGTTCAAGGAATGAGGCACAGGTAAAATTACAGCTGGATTTCAAGTCCAGTGTTCCCAAAATCTCACTGTGATACCATGCTCAGGCCTAAGCAGTTAAGAACACCCTTGCAAGCTGAGTGGCAGACCAAATTCATATGCCCATTACTGCCTGGCTGCTTTTGCTACAGCTTCAGCCAGCTTCCACAAAAAAAACCCAACGGTTTGCTAAGTTTTCAACAGGGTAAGACAAATAAGAGTGGGTCTTGCTATCGCTCCTAAAACCAGCATCTAAGGCACTCTTATTATCAGGAAATAACTTTGCAAGGCAGAGCAGTTCCAGCCTCTCCCAGTTCTCAGAGGAGGGAGACTGGAGACATTTTGCTGCGAAGGAAATTGCAACATAGGACTTGGAAAGGATAGCGGAATTCACAATAAAATTCGCAATAGCCTGCTCTTTCCCCTCGCTGTAGGATGAAACATTTGGATGAATAACAGTTAACACCCACAGTTATATAAAAAGAGGCTCTAAGAATCCAGAGCTTGTTCCACCAGGATATAAAACAGGTCCTAATGAGAAGCCAGGGGGAGCAACGGTAGGATGAGGCAGCTGACACAAGGTATCTCACCCACCTGGCTGGTCGGGCAGTAGTCACCAAGCTGGCATACTCTACAACAAACACACCAGTGTCTGGCATGCTGTCCTGGTGGGCTATGCCCACAGCAGTCCCTTTCTCCTGCAAGTGCTTTCAGATTTGCTAATAAAAAATACAAGAAAATTTATCATGACCTGTGTGTAACTCCCCCAGCAGATCAGAAGTGCTCAAAACCAAACCAGTTCATTTTCACTCCACTGCCGCAGCATGTTCTGGTAACAAGAATGACCATATTGGGTCACACCAAGAATTATTTGAGTTTAGAGCCTTATCCTTGACATTTTGTCATCAGCATATACATACCACAGAGTACAGCGTAATGTCCGCTAAGGCTACACTCTTCCAGCCTGCAATAATCAGCAGTCAAGGAACTTCTAGAGGTGGAGGCTGCATACTGACCACCATGTTTAACAGCCACTGGAACACATTTTTTGTCATTGAGGTGTCTGGTTCCTCTTGGAATCTGTGTGTATTTTCAGCCTTCATGCCATCTCGTAGCAACATGGTCTGCAAATCAACTGTGTTGAAAAAGGACTTCCTTAACCTCCTGACTAACAAATAATTTTGCTGGATGTGCTTCCTCTGTGCTGTGAGAAATAGTAGAGCTGAGTAAGGTCATTCCTTACTCTGCTTCTCTACACTGTACTCTGTTGTACAGTCCTTTATTCGTTCCCACTGTCATCTATTTTTCCTTGTTTAATCTCTTTTCCTACAGAAGCTATCCCAGTCTCTTAGTCATCCTCATTCCCCTATTCTGTATCACATCCAGGTCTAGGCCATTCTTTTTGAGAGTGGGTGACTGAACTGTATGTACTACTCAAGATACAGGCACAACATGACTGTCTACCTAAGTATACAAGAACACATACCAGCACTTTTTAATTTATTCTTTATTTCCAGTGTGAGGTCTGCCTTTCTGGCTACAGCTGAACATTGAACTGATGTGCTCAGAACAGAATCACATCATCAAAGAATGGTAGGGGTTGGAAGGCACCTCTGGAGATCACCTGGTCCAAATGCACTGCTAAAGAAAGTTCACCTAGAGAAGGTTGCACAGGTACAAGTCCAGGCAGGTTTCTAAAGTCTCCAGAGAAGGGAGACTCCACAATATCTCTCAGCAACCTGCTCCAATGCTTCATCACCCTCAAAGTAAAGATGTTTTTCCTTACGTTTAGGTGGTACTTTGTGTTCCAGTTTGTGCCTATTTCCCCTTATCCTACCACTGGGCACCACTGGAAAGAGTCTGGACCCATCCTCTGGACAACCATCCTTCAGATATTGATAAGCACTGAGTAGATCCCCTCTCACATCTTCTCTTCTCCAGGCTAAACAGCCCCAGGTCTGTTGGCCTTTCTTCCTAAGAGAGATCTCCTAACTATCCACAGTGACTAAAAAGGGCATCTTGCGGGTAGTGAGGAACTGTTCACAAATTACCATTACATGCATAAAGTGGTGGTATTAATCAGCACGAAATTCCACCATTTGCTGTTTTATCACACTAACAGTTTTGCAAGATATTCCTGCAGGCAGTTTTTAAACAACTATCCTTACTAACTTAGAATCATCAGAAAATTATAGCCTTCACTCCTTCTTCCAAACCCTAGCTGGATGTGTTGCACAGCATGTGTTCCACAAGGATTCTGGTGGGACCCATGCACCACAGGTACCAGAGCTCTGGGCTGCATTGCAAAGCACAGTCATCAGGAATGCTCTGTCCCAGTGGGATATCCCACCACAGCCTGAAGCAAGGAGCTGTGACGCTCTAATCCTCACGGTCTGCAACGTGAACTTGTGCTGACAAAGAACCATGCACAGACAGACATCTGTACCAGATAACTCCACAGGCTTTGCCAGGCTCGGTCTCAATGCTGTGTATATGGTAGCAAAGCTATTACAGCAGTGGGATGGCCACATTCCACATCCCACTGCTGAGATGAGTGGCACACCAAATATGTGCTCACACACCACCACCTGAACCATCTTGCCCTGGCACTTGGGAGGGGGATCCTGGTGCAGTTTGAACCAGCCATTGTGAAATCAGCCAACAAGAATTTCTTCTCATGAAGGACAGGAATAAGTTGCCCAGAAGGCACAACCACCATAGCGTACAAAGAAATTGAACTAGCAGAGAGGTTGAAAGCACTCTAAGGCAGTGTCCTCCAACAGCAGCCTTTACAGGTTGTGCCAGACAGATATAGCAGAACATTTGTGACAGCAGCCCAAGAGCTGTCTATGAGGAGACTGTTCAGACAGGAGAAGGACACTGTGACCAGTTCCCCCTGCTCCCGATGGCTGCCAATGTGATCAGCACAACCAACACCATTTTATGAGTCTATCCACCATTTTCTGCAACCAAACAGGTCCCATATTCATTCCCGTTCCCTGAAGGTCTTGTGCGCCAAGGAGGCAAAACAGATTTCCTCACCCCTACCAGCTGCAAGGTTCCTGCATGCCAGGAACCTGTCAAGAAAACAAAGCTTTAACTGTAGCTATGATTTAGTGCTGTTATGGTTCTGTCAAGGATGCCTAAAAGAACCTGTCACTGCTGGGGGATGGACACACAGTCCCATCCATAGCTCCACTGAGGACGCAGTCAGAAGTGCAGAGTCCAGGGCAAAGCTTAAGGGCTACAAAGATGCTTAGCAAACACCCACTCCAGGCACAACAGATGTGAATTGTGGAAAGCAATATTCCCTGTCCAGGCACAAGACTCGGGAGGAGGAGGGGCAGAAACTGTGGGCTTCAGATGAGCAGCAGATAATGACAAGAAAAACTCTAACCAGGCTTAATGTTCCAGAATCAGAGGAACAGAGACCTACAGCCAGAAAACCTCAGAAAATGTCCTGCTTTGTGTCCAGGCCTTTGGTGAAATACTGGGAATCCTGTGTTCATTGGAAAGCAGATTGCATAAGGCCAAGCAGAATTGGGGTAACCAGCCTCTCTGAACATCTGGGAAGGATATGGCAAGCAGAAATACTCCCCCCAGCCAAGTTTACCCTGAAGTACTCCAAGCTGAACTGGAAAACCAGCAGGATCCGATGTCTGGCCCACTTTCAGCAGAGCTAACCACAGGAAAGCACGAGGGAGCTGCAACTACACACAGTATCTTTGTTTCATTTATTCCTACACCTCCAATGTACCCTTGCCATACAGCAGCTCAATGGCATGGGGAAGGGTGAACAAGGCATTTCATCTATCCCTCACCTACTTCATGCAAAGTATTCCCACAATCCCAGTAGAAAGCCAGAAAGGAGGATTCAGTGAACCGTAACCCCTATGTAATCATAGAATCCTTTAGGTTGGAAGGGACCTTTAAGATCATCAAGTCCAACCATTGAGCCATTAGGGCTCTAAAGTCCTCTGCTAAAACAGATCAGAATCTGTCAGGGTTGGAAGGGACCACAAGGATCACCCAGTTCTTGGCCTGGGATATTACATTCTCCAGCACACATAAAAAGTGTGAACGGATGGATTCCTGCACATTGACCATCCAACACTGCCCAGTCAACAGCTCCATCAGCCCACCCAAAAGGCAACACAAACAAGCCACTGTGCAGAGAAAACTCCTGATACAAGGCATCCTGCACAGGAAAAAAGTGTCAGACAGCAACTGCTGTCACAGCAAGAACTGAACCAGAAGCGGAACTGCAGGCAGAATACTGGGCAGCCATAAACCTTTTGAATATCCTATGTTCCCTTATTCACAGCCTGAAGGTTTTTGAGCGACGGTTGCCAGGAGGTAAGGAAGTCTCTGAAGCAGCTGGTCTAGGTGTTGCTATCTAAGCCCAAAGGATGCAAACCCAATGCTGCTGGTGAGAGGTCACCAGACTGGAACCTGGCCCAGCAGCTTCTATGAAGCACATGAACCAAGAGACTTTCAGACTACAATTTTTCAACATGAGAGTACAAATTAGCTTTCTAAATACAGAGCTGTACTCTACATAGAATGAATGGCCTGGATGCCTGCAGGGCTGATGGAGGGTAGCACTCTACTCCAGATGACACAAAAGACTCCAGTTTAAAATTCAGGGCAGCTACTGACTCCCTGAATCACCTTGGTCTGCGTACTTCAGGCCC
>NW_008617148.1:0-2781 GCF_000691845.1 Merops nubicus | reverse complement strand
CTGCTGAACGAGAAGATACTGATCCTCCCTGCCTCTCAGGGGAGGAGGAATGCAGTAAAGCTTAAAAGATCCCAGGATTTCTGCCATGAAACCCCAAGTGAAGGGACGCAAACAGGGTTTCTCATTATGTACAAAAGCCGGGCTTCTTTTATTAAGTGCCTAATACGGATGTGGAAGCAGGATGCAGTCAGTAACAAAAACACTGTCCTTCCCTTGAGACACAACATTCAGACCAGAGGACGCTTTGTTGTGTGGTGATGCAGGGGGCTGGAGACAGCACCTATAGGTCTGCCCCAGCTTTGCATTCAGGTCTGGGAATAACCACTCCCGCAGCCCAAACACACAAATCAGCAGCACAGTCCTCACTGGGGCACAGACACCCCCCAAAGCCAGGCACGATGCTTCCAGAGAACCTACGAAAAGCCAGTGGCTGGGCTGTATGTTTTCCTAATTCAGAGGAAGCCTGGCCGAGCTCCGATTTCCCGCAGCATCTCTTGATGTCGGGAGGGGGGCTGGAAAAGGCCAGATCCATTTATAGCTGAAAAGTCTGGCAGAGGTCTCAGCGTTGTGCGGAAAGGCTGGGAGCTGACAGCTCGGTACAGCCAGCTCCACCCAGCAGGAGAGGCAAGCTGGGGAGAGAGACAGGGGGTATGAAAACCACTTCCCTTGAAGCTGGAAGCGACAGGAGCGAGGCTGCTCCTCTGCAGTGCCAAGCACTCTACTTCTGAGTGAATTATAAAAAGTAGGGCAGCAGAAGACTAGCTCTGGAAAAACTGAAGAGCAGCTGAGCCGCAGCTACGGCCAGAAGCACTCACAGGTCAAGCTGCAGGCTGCAGGGCTCCGTGTCCTCCTTCTGAGCCCTGCATCACGTCCACCTCTGCAGCAAACCGTTCCCCTATCACTGGGGCAGGGCTAGAGCTGGCTCCCAGACAGGCACTGAGGCTGGGAGCTTGCCTCTGCTAGGAGGAATGACAGCTTCCCCACCCCACCATATTTACGTTGGCCAAAACGTAAGTATATGTAGTAAAAATCCCTTGCCAGCCCCCACGAAAAAAAAAAAAAACACCAAACCTTGCCCCTGAGGACAACACACCAATTATTTAAAGCACCAACATGCACTGACTTATGCTGTGATGACTTCAGCTCCCCAGCACGCTATCATACAGCAAAACGCAGGAGGTATTTATTCAGCTAACACGATTTAGCTCACAATTGTGCATACTCACAGTAAAGTTAGGAAAAATAAGCACTAAAGATGTTTTAGAGATCACAGAAATGATGAGGCTGTAATAAAAGCAAATGCAGTCTAGACAAGGCAGTGAAATACCAGCACTGTTGTACAGGCACTGATGACAGGAGTATCATAACCAAAAAAATCCTGGTCGTCCGCATTTAAAAATGATAAATTCAAATGAACAGGTGCAGAAAGGGCCTGGGGGAAACAGAAAACCTATCAAACAAGAAGAAATTTAAGAGCCTGGCTTGTTTAGCCTAGCCAAGTGTAGGCAGAGCGCAGATAGGATTGCTCTCTAAATATATCACAGGAGACAAACAAAACTGCTGAAGCAAAAGGATAATGCTGGCACAACAACAAGAGAATAAATGCACTGTGAACACATTTAGGTTGAGAATTGGAGAGGGAGATAAAAGAAATCAACCATCAGAACGGGAAGCTTTCCAGCTGAATGGCTGGCTATAGGATGAATTTTATCTGTGGTCTGACGGGGTTATAGGACACAGTGCCTCTGCCCACAGATATCCAAAGGTGCCTTAGCGCTCCCATTTTTGTTCCCAGCTGTTAATTAGCATGGGTCATTATTCAGACAGCTCCTTTCTTACAAGATACTTCATGGAGGATCACTCCAGTTGGAGAACCTAGGGCAAGCACGCACCGCTCCCTTACCCTCTCATTCCATACAAGCTGCTCTCCAGTAGTGACTTCCAGGCTCCAAATCAGTGGGAGAGAGTTGTGTGGACACACACTGATAAAGAGAGAGAGCCACTGGGCAACCTAGCAGGAATCCAGGTGTGGCAGTCAGCCATGTAAAACACCTTCCAGGTGCCTCTGCCCAAGAACACCTGTTGAGAGGCACTTCTTGCCACTGCGTGCAGTGACAGGAGGAGAGGCAGTGGCTTTAAACTGAAAGAGAGTAGATTTATATTAGATGTAAGGAAGAAATTCTTCACCATGTCTGTGGTGAGACACTGGAACAGGCTGCCCAGAGAAGCTGAGGATGTTCCTTCTCTTAAAGTGTTCAAAGCCAGAATGGATGGGGCTTTGAGCCACCTGGTCTGGCAGAAGGTGTCCCTGCTCATGGCAGGGGGGTTGAAACTAGATAATCTTTAAGGTCCTTTCCAACCCAACCCATTCTATGACTCTATGCCACACACTATTAGTGGCAGAGGTTGCTCCGTGTCACCGTGTTGGATTCAGGGGGGAGAGGAGATACTCTAGGCCTTCCTCTGCTACAGTATAAGAGCCGTATCATCACCAGTTATCATCACAGCGTTATTCCTGATCCTGAAATTGCTGCCTGGTGGGCTCACGACTATTTACATGCTACAGCACAACACGGTGTTCAAATCATGAACCTTTATACTGTGGAATAATGAGGGTGGAAAAAGGAGGGGGGGAAACCACATTTCAGGGTTTAATTTTTGTTATATCAAATACAAAACCTTCATAACAGACAACACTCTTCCCACGTCGCACAACCGAAGTGTGACACACACCCACACACCCCCTCCGCAGCACAGGAGAAACACCGGCACCCCCCAAGC
>NW_008617147.1:6222-15229 GCF_000691845.1 Merops nubicus | reverse complement strand
GATCTAGGGCTGGGAGGGATCTAATTCTGGTTCCTTGCACTGCGCGTGCAGCGCCAGGCTAAGACTCCGTGGTCAGCATCATGTCGGAGTTGCTGCTTCCCAAAAGTTACAAAAACAGCCGTGGCTGAATTGCAGCGTGGCCACCCACCAGCTCCCTGTGGAGAAACAGAAGGAAGGCTGAACATTTCACAGGATAATTTGCACGAGCTAAAAAGTTAAAGTCTGAAGAAGTGGTAGCAAGGAGGAGGGGTGCGGGGTGGACCTTGGGGTGTGGGATCTGGGTCAGGTTTTCTGGCAAGCAGTCCCGCATCAGAGAGTCACATATGTTGGTCTCAGAGATGACAGTGCCCTCATCAAGCTCTTCTTCCAAACATCTCTGCAGTTTAGTCTAGACCTAAGTTAAACTGCCCGGGATGGCCCGGGGGACCCACGCCTGGGGGCAGCTGGGAGGTGGTATATATGTACCAATAACGTGGTGCATAGGTAGCTGGATGGGCAGGGTGGTGGGTGGTGGGTGCTCAGCCTTGCCCCGTGTGCTTGCAGGGGGGCCAGACCGCCCTGATGCTGGGGGTGAGCCATGAGCGGGAGGACATGGTGCGGGCCCTGCTCTCCTGCCAGGCCGACGTCAACCTGCAGGACGAGGAGGGCAGCACTGCGCTGATGCTGGCCTGTCGCCAGGGCAGCGCCGACATCGTCAAGCTCCTCCTGGCCCAGCCCGGCTGCCAGGTCGCCCTGACGGACAAGGTGAGGCCCCGGCGCCCTGCTCGGCCCCCAGGGGAAGCTCACGGGGGTCCTGCTGTGCAGGCAGCAGCCCTCGGGTCCTGCAGAGAGATGGGACGGGCTTTCTGGCAGGGTCTGCTGGGATGGGACAAGGGGCGTGGTTTTAAGCTAAAAGAGGGAGATGTAGAGTAGAGAGAAGGGAGAAACATGTCACAGTGAGGGTGGTGAGCCCCTGGCCCAGGCTGCCCAGAGAGGTGGTCGCTGCCCCATCCCTGGCACCATCCCAGGGGAGGTTGGCCAGGGCTCTGAGCACCCTGCTCTAGCTGCAGATGTCCCTGCTCCCTGCAGGGGGTTGGACCAGATGGCCTTGAAAAGTCCCTTCCCACCCAAACCAGTCTATGGATTCCATGATCTAGATACGATTCTATTATTCTAGAATGATGAGTGGCAATTTTTAAATGAAGAAGTACAATTTTAGTTCACTTTCTAATCAGGGGATCACTTTTAGGAGAGCACCCCTGATTTCAGTGCTTGCTATGCAGCAGATAGGGTGACCATGGCAATATCCTGCATCCCAGCCATAGCCTGAGTATGGATGACCAGGGGGAAGAGCCTGACCTGGTGATAAACCTAAAAAATAAAGATTAAATCCTAGACATGGGGAATCAGCAGAGTTTCAGCTCCAAGAAATTAGCAGCAATTAACTCTCTTCTGAGAACAGACACCTCTCTGAAGGGATGCATGGGACAGGGCTGGACTGGGAGGACCACAGCTGGCTGGTGGAAATCTCCCCTGCATGGGCTCACAGGAACGGGCTACGTGGCTGCAGTTATAGTTATGCAATTAATTTTTAATTAAAGCACAGTTTTGTCTAAGATGTGGGACGGCACTGGGACCAAGGGAGGGCTTGGCCGGGATGCGTTTTGTGCGGTTGAGGTTAAGCCCCAAAACACCATGGGAAGGTTTGCAGGATGGTGGTGTGGCTCAAATGAGGGATGAACTGCAGGGAAGGAGGTTTTGGGGTCAGATGGGTGGGTGTGAAGCAGCCCTGGCAAACCACTTGCTGAGGGGTGGAGGAAAGCTCATTGCCCGTGGGCAGGTTGCAGCCAGCCCCTCTCAGCAGTGGTAGGGCCAAGAGGTGGCGGTGGGTGGCGACGGAGCTGGGTGGGGGGTGGGCAGGGAGAGCTGCAGGGATGCAGGTGGTGATGTCTCCTCCCTCCCTGCAGGGTGGTAACTCGGCCCTGTCGCTGGCCCAGGGGGACATCGCCGCGCTCCTGCGCGCCCACGCCGGGCAGAACCCGTCCCCCTCTGCGTGACCAGGCCGGGAGGAGAAGCCAGGACCAGGCGTGGAGGACAGGCAGCAACTCCTTCCAGCAGCCCTGCTGCAGCAGGGCCAGTAGCACCAGTCCCCACACACCCAGCAGGGAGAACCCTGGCAGTTATCTGCTTATCTTCCCCCTGTCTAATTGGCCTCATTAAGCCCATGTACACCCCCCTAATCTGTCCACATCCCCTGTACATTCCTCCCAGTGCAGACTGGGCAGGTGAGAGACTGAAATGAAGGAGAAAAGCACATTAGAAAAGCAGTACTTAGTCTTTTGTAACCTTAGGTTGTGGTTGTCCTTTTAATCGACTACTTAACGGTATCTCATGTAACTTGTAAGTTTGTGTCCTAATATTTATTATTAGCTCTTCTGTATGTAGTGGCAGGCAGCGATTATTCAGTATATGTAACAACAAACACAAGCTGGGTGGATTATGTAGAGTATAAAATCCTATTTATGTTTGCTCCTGTGGGTCTGATGTAAGAATTAAAAAAATTAATGCTCTAGGAAAATATTTGAGAGTACCAGACCCAAAGCACAGACACTGTTTTGCCTGTATTTGGAATTAGCATGTGGCTCGTGCTTTGGGTGGTGAGGTTTGAGCTGAGGGGGAAGGGGGGCCCGCTGACACACTCTGTGCATCCACAGAGGTGATCCTCTGGCATTGCAGGGGGTGGGTTATCCAGAGCACTGCACAAGGAGAGCACAGCCAACTCCAGTCAGTGATGCCCAAGAGTTTCATGGAGTGGCTTTGCAGACAGAGGACTTCTTGGCAAGCATCTGCTCGTCGCTTTCCCTCGTGCCCAGCGCTCAGATGCCCAGACTGCTCTGTGTGAAGCCATGCTGAGATTTAGCTGCTGGAGTTGGCCGGCGCCAGGGCCTCCCCCACCACAAAGTGCCCACAGGGTTGGTCCAGCATCACTCCAAATCCTACCTAGAGCAGGGTTTTCTTCTTCAGTCCCTCTGCTGCTGGCAGGGAGGCAGGGAGGGCTCAGGCCCCCTCACACACCCCACGCTGTCGTTAAGTTGCTGTGTACCAGGAGCTGCCGTTGCGAGGCTGAGCTGCACCGGGACCCAGCGCGTGGCCTCCGTGGGCCTTGGTGGACCTGGATGCCAGCACCAGTTGAGCTGGTGTGTAGCAACCACTGTAATAACAGCCCTACTTCCCATCCCTAATGTCTCTAGTTAGCTAATGACTTGTTCTTTTCGTAACTAAGCAGAAGTTAACCCTGCACTGCTTAGACTCAATTCACATTGTGACGGATTCTCTCTCGAGCTGCCTTTCCCCCACACCTTGTATTGCAAAGCCCTTGCTGAGATCCGTTGTCCTCGTGCCATAACTGCCCCACAGGGCAGGTAGGACAGCCTCTGACCTCTGTTCTCCACTGAAATCTGCCGTCTGCTCCATTTTTTGCCTTTCTTCACCTTTTCAGTCAGAAGCGTTCATCATCTCAAATCATCAGCTGCGTTTTTTTAAAAAAACTCAAAATGCAGTTACCTCTTTTATGTCTAAATAAACTCCAGTGATACTTTGCGCTGTGTTTGTTCCTGTGCCTGTCCCCATCACTGTGGTGTTCTCCTGGCGTGAGGCAGACAGACCCCCTCAGCTGCCCCAATTTGAGTTCCTGGTGCTGAGCGTGCAGCACCCAGTCCCAGCGTGAGCACCTGCTGCAGCACCACTGGAGAATCACAACCATGCAGGTTGGAAAAACCTTTTAAGATCATTGAGTCCAGCTGTTCCCCCAGCACTGCCAGGTCCCCACTGCCCCGTGTCCCTCACCCCACATCTCCACGGCTTGGAAACCCCTCCAGGGGTGGGGACTCCACCACTGCCCTGGGCAGCCTGGCACAGCCCTGGGCAACCCTCCAGGGCAAGAAATTGTTCCTCAGGGACAACCTCAACCGCCCCTGGGGCAACTTGAGGCTGTTTCCTCTTGTCCTATTACTTGCACGTGGGAGAAGAGCCTGGCTCCAGCCTGCTCTCAGGGAGCTGTGCAGAGCCAGAAGGTCTCCCCTGAGCCTCCTTTGCTCCAGGCTCAGCACCCCCAGCTCCCTCAGCTGCTCCTCCCCACACTTGGGCTCTAGACCCTTCCCCAGCTTCTTTGCTCTTCTTTGGACACACTCCAGCCCCTCAATGTCCTTAGAGTGAGGTGCCAAAAAGCCCCCACTGCAGACAAAAAGTCCATAATACCATTTTGTGACATTTTTCACTGAGGTTTTTGGTCATGGCTTTTTTTCCCCCCCCCCTCCCCTTGGGAACCACGTTTATTGAGAGGCATTTCACTGACCCTTGCTGCTTCCCAGAGGGAGGTGACCTTTCTGGCTTCAACATAAAAAGTGTGGGATATTTTCTGCTAAGGCTCAGGGTGTCTCTGGGAAGCTCCTGCCTCCTCCTGCCTGTGGGATCCCCCGGGATATCCAGCTCACCATAGTATGATTTGGAGACAGGACACATTATTTTGGGGATGAGCTGCAGCTCTGCAGGAAGGAAGCCCAGACTTCGCTGCCATCCCCAAGCTTCCCTCCACATCCCCCTTTCCCTTTACACCCCCTGAATGTTTATTTTCATTCCTTTGCCTCATATTTCCTTTTTTTCTCCCTCAAATCATCTCTCCAGGGAGGAGCAGCTCCCATGAGGTGATATCCCCCCACACACAGAGCAGCTCCTCCACTCCCATGGACCGTGGACAGCCTGGCTCTGCCTTTGGCATCTCCCAGTGCCCAGCAGCCTGCTGCCAAAATACCAGAGTCCATAAAACCGATAGAAACTGTCTGCAGGATCTCAGTGCCACAAAGAACTCAAGAGCCAGTCCTAATTTATGTATTTTTGATCAAACTAAATATAGGCCAGCAAAAATACATCCCCAGTGTGATGTACAATACAGAGGGAGACAAAAGGAAAGAAATGAATCTAATGATCTTTACAGGCTCACCAGCTAGGAGCTGATTAACTCTGAAGGGAAAGAATGATGAGAAATGCAGCTGAATGTGATTTTTTCCACTCTCCTTATGGCCATTTCTAGTATGTCCCTTTCTTTTGCTACAGAGAGAGGATCAGGGACTCATTGTTTCAGCCGAAGAACCTCCATGGTCACGTGGAACCACATTGTTCTGCACAGTCCTCAGCATCCATATGGGGACTGAAAAGAGGGTGACTCCCAGTAATTCTGTTTTTCCCCTCTAATTTCTTGATAAAGTCCAGAGAAAGCTCTGCATCGCCCAGACGTTGTTCTCCAACCCACATGCACACGAGTCTCTTGGGAGTGCCCAGAGATGCCAGTCTTGCCCGAGCCCAGCGCTGGACACAGAGTGTTTTGGTGGCAGAACAGGGATGGGAAGGGTGGAACGTGGTGGCAAAGGGGCAACACCAGAGGAACAACAGCCAGCCCCACTCAGGGACCATCCTGGGGAGCAGGGGACCCTGGATCCTGAGAAGTACTCGAGGTTGGCCGGGGCTCTGAGAAACCAGCTCTAGCTGCAGATGTCCCTGCTCAATGCAGAGGGTTGGACTAGAGGATGCTTAAAGGTCTCTTCCAACCCAAACCATTCCCTCCCTTCTCTGGGAGGCAGGTGACACCTCACGTTTGAGCAGGTCCACACACGTGCCAGGGTGGGGGGTGGGCTAGGTGACCTTGCCGTGTCCCTTCCCACCCACAGCAGTGTACAGTTCTCCCCTGTGCTCTGGCCAAGCTCGCTGGCACTGGAGCCAGGGCCATGAGACCCTCTCACCCCGGGCAGCCGCTTTCTACGGGGTCTGGAGCCGGTGCCACACACAACACGAACAGCCGGCCCCTTTTCTGCTCCTGCCGAAAACCAGACGAGCCCAAATGGTTCCTCCCACCGCCCGTGAGCTGCCAAAGCACTGGAGTGATGCCTCCCTGGGGGCGCCAGGCTTGGAAGATAATATCCAGAAACTTTGAAAGGGGGGGGCACACATGGAGCCAGGGCCACGCTGTGCCCCCCGGAGCAGGGCAGCCCCCGCGGTGTCCTGCCATCAGCCCTGAGCTATGTGAGGAATGAGAGCGCCTGATCCGCGGGGCAGCCCGCACAAAGGGCGGCCTTGTGCTCCCGGCCCGAGCCTCTGGGGTGCCCAAACCTCCCCGGGGCTCAGCGGGGGGCGGCGAGGCTCCGGCCGGGAAAAGGGCTGGGAAAGGGGGCTCCATCCCTGCTGGAGGCTTTCCAAACCCTCCCGGACGTCTTCCCGTGTCACCTGCCCGAGGTGAAGCTGCTTGGGCAGCGGGGTTGGACTGGCTGACCTCCCGAGGTCCCTCCAACCCCTACCGTGCTGTGATTCTGGGGGACACTGCAGAAAAGGGGACAAAGGAGTTGCAGGAATTCACTGATGTTCAGGCTGCTTTAAAAGTTGTGGTTAGCTTTTGGTAAAGGTGAACTCACTTCTTGCACTGTAAATCCCCTCAGCTGGTGACACCGGGGGGGACCCTGCTCCTTCTGACCAGGAGCCCTGGGGGGACACGGGGAGAACAGGGTGGGGAGCAGCCATCACCCTCCCAAAGAGGGCAAGGAGATCGTGGGCCACCTGGAGCCCTGTGTGCACAGAGCCCCGTGCACCCGTGCCCACAGCCCCCGTGGTGAACTGGAGGAGGGGGCTGTGCCTGGGCAGTGGGACGTGCCTTGGCTCAGCAGCTTCCTCAGGTCTGAGGTGAAGCACAAGGTACCAAACAATAAATTCTGCCAGCGCTGGTGGTGAGAAAATCAGAACCTCGAGGTTTCTCCCCCAGACACTGCCCCACTCATTTAATCTTAGAAATCTCTAGCTGAGGTACCCAGGTGGTTCCTCCTTTATTTTTTTTTCAGCAACCACCTATTTGCAGGGGGAAGAAGCCAGCTCAGAAGGTTGGGAGTTTGTCGTTCCTGGTCTGGGCTGAAAGGATGGAGCATCTCTTGAGACAGCCCCTCCTTCAGGGCCACCAAGCCCGGGCTGAAGGCAGCAGAAATACAATATTTTGTCAATTGCTCCATCTAGTGCCATTTCTGCAGAAACAGCGGTGGGAGCACAGCACCCGGAGCGGGTGGAGCCGCCTCGGCCGGGGCCTGGGCAGCTTCCCCCCGCGGGGGTTTGGGGAGGACGTGCCAGGTCCCCGTCCTGGTCCCACGCTGGTGCCACCAGCCGATGGCAGCCATGGACACGGGCTCGGGGCTCCCCTGCCTCTCCCTGCGCTGCTCGCTGGGATGAAGAGGAGGGTAACAAAGGCACAAAGTGATTTCTTGATGGCTGGAAATACTCCTAGGGAATATTGTGTTTTCAAGGGCAGATGTTTCCACGTAAGGTTTTAGAGTCCTGTTTTGAGAGAGGTGGGAGAAACAGGGTAAATGAAGCAAAGGCTCTTAGTCCTGCAAGGTGAGAGATGACTTCAAAACTCTGGCTGGGTGGGCTCAAGCCATGGAGGAGATGAGGACCAGCTGCTGCCACACCACCAAAACCCAGGTGTCACTCAGGGACCACGTAACCTCACGTTCTGGTGGAGTTGTTAGAACAGCATCAATTCTCTGTTCAGTGATCTGAGTTTTCAGCTTGGTCTCTTCTAAATGACACCACTTTCTGAAGTTTTTGCAGCTTTTTGCAGACAGTGTCTACTTCTAGCAGTGATAACGCTCCATGTTCAGAGTTCCTACCAAGGACTGGTGTGTGCAGAAAGGCTCTTGCTCAGACCTGCTCCTGTGCAGACCAAGCTCACTGCTCGACCTTGTGCCTGAACCTTGTGTGCCAGGCTGGAGTGCTGTTAAATTGTAAGTAAGTAAAAAGGTCACACTTGCAGGAAGGAGGGGACAGGACAGGAGACCCAAACCTGACCAACAGGGGATTCCATCCATTCCATGTACACAATATTTAGTACAGAGCTGAGGAATCCCAAGGGACAAGCTATTTTTCTATGGCTGGCACCCAAGGAGGACTCTGTTCTACCTTCAATCCCCATTCACGAGTTCCCAAATCCAGTTCTTAAATCCCATTCCCATCTCCTGCTGAGTCCCGTTTGGACTCTGGGTTTGATATTGGGTTTGTACATATTTGTACATACTTCATTATTTCCTTATTGATATTATTATATTTTATTTTTATTGTTAATATTTTCAAAGTGGTTTTAGTTATTTTCTTTTCCCCAACCCATAAATCTCTATTCTATATTCCCTTTCTGTCCTGGGGAGAGACAAGGGTTAACAGAGAGCATCTGTCACTCATTTAGTGGCCAGCCCAGCCTCAACCTGTGACACCCAGCCCTGTGTGACCTGCGAGTCACCATCACCTGGGGACATCTGTCACAGAGGGGTTGAACACGGCCAGCAACAGCTCAGGCTTTGCCCTGCACAAGGTGGCACCAACCAGCCTTGTCTGCAGCAACTCGTCCAGTTTTATCTGATGCCCCAGTGCAGCAAGTTAACAGGTTTTTGAGGGTGTCAGGAGCTGCCAACCCTCCCTGGCAGGAGCAGGAAAGCACCAGCTAAGAACCAAACCTGCCTCTGGTGGGGATGAGCCCACACGAGCTTGTCATGGGTTAAAGCTGCTGGGGCAGGGACTGCTGGTAACACCAGCACGGGGCTCACCTGTAACGAGGGCTGCTTCAAGCCCAAAAGCAGCTTAGAGCAAACAATGTCCCTGCTGAGGAGAGATTTTGGGCATGACTGTGCTGCGAAACACCACCTCCAGAGCAGGAATCACCCCCTCTCCTAAGGTGAGCTCTAACAAAGGCATCGGTGCTGGGGGATACGTGGAGTCATGGAATCGTTTGGGTTGGAAGGAGCCTTTAAGATCATTGAGTCCAACTGTTCCCCCAGCACTGCCAGGTCCCCACTGCCCCGTGTCCCTCACACCACATCTCCACGGCTTGGAAACCCCTCCAGGGGTGGGGACTCCACCACTGCCCTGGGCAGCCTGGCACAGCCCTGGGCAACCCTCCAGGGCAAGAAATTGTTCCTCAGGGACAACCTCAACCTCCCCTGGGGCA
>NW_008617147.1:5434-6176 GCF_000691845.1 Merops nubicus | reverse complement strand
AGGCTCCTGTCAGGAGCTGTGCAGAGCCAGAAGGTCTCCCCTGAGCCTCCTTTGCTCCAGGCTCAGCACCCCCAGCTCCCTCAGCTGCCCCTCACCACACTTGGGCTCTAGACCCTTCCCCAGCAGCTTCGTTGCTCCTCTCTGGCCACGCTGCAGCATCTCACACCACACGCTGCCCAAACCCCACGATGGGCAGTGCATGGAGACCTCGGGCTCTTGCGCAGGGTTCAGCCCCAGGAGCTGGGGTGGAGGACACGGGGGCACGGCTGGGGGGCCCAGCTCAGCCCTGGGGGGTCTGCACACAGCTCTCAGCAAGCACCTCGGGCTCTTGGTCCTCGCAGTTGTCTCGTGGGGGTTCCCGGGTGCAGCATTACACTCCTGCTGGCTCCCATCTGCAGTGAGACTTGTGCTGAGTCTGCATTTTAGGAGCCCATCCTGCACAAGCATCCGGAGTGTCCCTTTCCCTTGAGTGGAAGCAGGTCTGTAACAAAGCCCAGCTGGTAGAGAGTGCCAAGGAGGGAAGGGTCACGTGTCGCTGTTTAGGGGAGTGTATTCACAGCTTCTTTTCTGCTGCATACCAATTACAGTGGTGGGGCTGGAAGGGACCTCTGGAGATCATCTCATCCAACCCCCTGCTCCAGCAGCTCACCCACAGCAGGGTGCCCCGGATGGTGTCCAGGTGGGTTTGGGATCTCTCCAGAGCAGGAGACTCCACAGCCTCTCTGGGCAGCTGCTTCAGGGC
>NW_008617147.1:0-5311 GCF_000691845.1 Merops nubicus | reverse complement strand
GATTTCAATAAACATTGACCAGAGAGATCCCCTCTGAGTCTTCTCTTCTCTGGGCTAAGTAGGCCCAAGGTTTTTCTCAGCCTTTTATCATGACAGAGATGCTCCAGTCCCCTCAGCATCTTTGCAGCCTCTGCTGGACTCTCTGCAGTAGCTTCTTGTCTCTCTTGAACTGGGGAACACAGAACTGGACCCAATACTGCAGATGTGGCCTCTCTAGGGCAGAGTAGAGGGGAAGGAGAACTAGAACCTGCAGCAAATGAGGTCCCAGACTGCCAGGAGAAACTCATCTTCTACACTGAAGGCTATTTTCAACATATAGCCCATCATACTTGCACTGGGAAGGGGAAGGGGAAGGGGAAGGGAAGGGGAAAGGAAAAAGGGGAAAGGAAAAAGGGGAAAGAAGAAAAGGAAACAGCCAATGAAGGGCTTAATGAGGCAGCAGATACCATTCCTGTTCAAAGCGTGAACACATAACCCTCTTCAACATGTACATTTTCTTCAGGAAAAGGACCTCTGAGGACCTCCTCTTTTTCAGTTCCCCTCCTCCTTGTGGCAGCTCGGGGTGAGTTTGTGAATGTGATCGCAGCATCACATCCTTTCTGGAGAGAAAACCTTCTCCTAGGGCGGGCTGGAGAGGGCAAGCTGAGCGCAGCCGGTCTGAGTCCTGCCCAGTGCATGCAGGATGGGAAGCACTGCAGGAGAACCCCATGTGAATATGGCTTTAATTGGAACAATTACTTTGATTAGGATGTGGGTTTCAAGTTTAAGCGAGCAGTTACAGGGGCACAGGCCCTACAGCAGGAGCTGTGCTGTCAGGAAGAGAGGCTTTCATACTGCCCCTGTGTATTCTCCTTTTTGTGCAGCAGCCAGGAACACACTCTGCTGCAAACCCACCAGACCTGCAAAAGCAGCAGAGACCTCGGAGTCCAAGGTCTCTTGTCCAAAGAGGAGTCTTGGACAAGGCTGAAGGCAAAGTCAAGGTGATCCTTGTTCCTTTTCCATTTGGGATGCTGCAGAACATGGATCTCGGGGACTTGTTGCTGCTCTAAAAGGTCCAGCTATCAGAGGATTGCACGTTAGAGAGCAAAATGTCCATTGCTGCTAAGAGGAAAAACAGCGACTGTGACGGTGTTGAACCAGACTGTAAATACAGCTAAATTATGGCTGTACAAGTGTGAGACTAGAGCAAGATGATAATGGAATCCTGTATCAATGCTCAGCACAACTGTAAAAACTAATGTTTTATACATGTGTAACGTTATATTAATTCCTTCCAGCTCTTGCAGGCAGAGGTCCATTAACTGCTCCATCCCAGCATAATCACATTACCTCGAGAGGCTCCCTCTGTGTCACACTCCCCGGGTGGTAATGGCCATCTGATTAATTACTGGGAATTTAGAGGCGTTACAGGTTCCCTATGCAGCAGTGCTGTGTGATGGAGTCCCCCCATCTCTCCAGGCCGACCTGCTGGCCACACCAGCCCACCCTCCACCACCACCGCTCACCTTGCTGCCCAAGCACCATCTTGGGCTGCACCTGGTTGGAGCTCCTGAAGCTCAGAACTTGGCAGAGCTTTGTCTGGATGGACTTTGTTCCCAGGCAAGCTCGCTGGTGGGAGGCCACAAAAACTTACACCATCATTTTGATTGGATATTAGGACAAACTTCTTTCCTGGCAGAGTGATGAGGCCTTGGCCCAGGCTGCCCAGGGAGGTGCTGGAGTCCCCATCCCTGGAGGGGTTCAAAAAAGGTGAGGATGTGGCATCTGGGGACACGGTTTAATGGTCATGGCAGTGTTGGGTTGACAGTTGGACTTGATGATCTCAGAGGTCTTTTCCAACCTTAATGATTATATGATTCCAATGGCAATTGCAGGCTTTGGAAGAAGACTAAGCATGGGCAGAACTGGCTCTTTTCTTTGCTGAGTTAGCCAAGAAATGCAAGCAGCCCTACAATGGTCCCTGGTGATGCCAGGAGTGTTGTTGATGGTGTCACTGCAAACTGCAGGTTATTCCCTGTCTTTCCAGCTGATGGAAGGACTCTGAACAGCACATGGCCCTTCTAAAACAAAAGGCCCTGACAGCTGAGTGCTCAAACCAAGGCAGGAGAACCCTTTCCACTGGTACCTATGAGTTGAAGTGGTGGTGAGCAGCACCTCTGAAGGGTTTGTGAGATGCCCATGGTATCTTCATGTTGACTTTGATTCCTCCTGGCACAGTAACCATCGCTTGGCAACTTCATCTTCATCCCCCAGTTTTGCTGCCCCTGCATCAGATCTTTGATAACTCAACTGAGAGCTTTTATTGATGTGTCCCCTATTAAAAACTACTTACCAGGCTAGGGCCACCTCGAGGGGTGGCTGTAGCTCTCTGATGGAGGACGGATGTCCATGGGATGGCTCCCTGTGACCATCCCACTCCAAAGCAATCCTGCTCCCTGGATGGAAAACTTTGGTTGGTTGGCACTACAGCCTCCCGTCATTTCTACAGTGACCACTCTTGCTCCCTGAGAAGGGCAACACGAGCCCTGCTTGGAACAGCAAACGAAGACATTTCATGCAATAGATTTTAAAAATGACTTAAATTGAAAAACAAAACAAAAAACCCACAAAATAAGTGAATCCACCACTGCTTATGTAACCGAGCTTTATTTAGAATCTTTGAAGTCATAAAATGTCTCATTTTACTGATATACATAAACATACAATCAGGAGGTTTAATTGCTTTTTCCCTTGCACAGAAATAAAGATTTCAACAAACCAGCACACCTCAGCCCAGACAAGCGTGATGCAGGTTTAATTCTCTAGCTTGGTCCTGTAGATACAGCACACGCTTCTCTGCATGGCCACTGGTTTATCAGTTAGTTGCAATATCATTTTTGGCAGTAATCTATTCACCACAAAGTGCAAATTACAAGAAGCAGAAAATGTTCTCTGTCATTCTGAGCAATGAGAAGTGCAAAATATCTCGGCCCGTAGATTCTATTCTTTATGTGTATGAACAGTATGTGCACAACAGGCTGAGAAACAGCCATGTAAAAGTTCAGAGGTTGAGTGGGGCAACACCTTAAGGTAGGGATGCAATGGTTACAAAAATGTAATCAGAGGAATCATTACATTTTGTCCATAAATTCCATATGCTGTTTCTGAGAGTATCTTTCCGTGTTTCTCCTATCCGCCTTTAACTTGTGCATAACCAAAGGCAGTTTGTGAAACATTCTCCAACTGGCTAAATCTGGACGTGCTTCTGTGTGTCTACAACCAAGGTTCCACCAACGCTGCACTTGGCACATCAAACTTGGTGGCACATCAAAATTGGGAAGCCACTGAAAAGGTGAGGTCACTTCTAGGCACTATTAACGGAACACCCACTGGTGGGTCCAGCAGCCTAAATGCACTTTGTGATTACCTAAGGAAAACTTTTCAATGGAATAGGGAAAAACCTTTTCAAGGAAAGCTGGTCACAGCTTACTTGTTTCAGTGGAGCTCATCTCACCCCAGTACCCTTTCTTTTACAGAAGGTGGGGGAATACCCACTCCAGCCAAAACATGCTGAGCAGCAGTGGCTTTAACACAAACCCTGCGCTACTCAGTTATTATACTACAGGTTTCAGATCTTCTTTCAGTTTAATTCCAGGGATTTTTCACATAAAACGAGCAGCCAGTTTTAAACCCTGCCTCCTTTCATTTCCCCCAGCTACATGATTGTTATAAATGATACCAAATGGTCCAAATCAGGCTGGGCTGCTTCCTCTAAAACCCTACAGCTCCTGCAGATTAAGCCACAGCGACTTGCAGTGAGATTAATCTCCCTGCCAAACTCATTTGCTAAATCACTAAGGCCACGGTCATATAACCACTGCAGGAATGGCTGCGACACACAACGAACTTTGGGCTGAATGTTCCTGCATCCCACCTCCACCAGGTAGAGCAGGACAGGCCTTGGGAAGGCTCCTCATGAGGAGGAGGTGAGTAAGTCTCACCTGACTTAGATTAAACCAAAAAAAAAAAAAAAAAAAGCTGGAGACTTTGACTGAGCTGTCCAAGTTGCCAGAGGGGGCTGAGGAATGCCCCTGTGTGTGCTCTGCCCTGGGGAGGACAGGCATGGCAGGAGCCCCAGGAGGACATCATCTTAAACAGCCACAGCACTCTGCTGCTGTGGTCATCTCACCACTGCCTGGCATTATTTGGCATTATCCAAAACTGAACCCCAGGAGCCTCAAGAGAGAAGCATCCTCTGTGATCCGTGAAAGCCTCTTCCTGCACTGGATGATCCTGGAGAGACTCCTGGAAACGTAAACCAGTTTGTTGGTTTGGATTAACTTCGCTGAGCCTCAAAGACAAGGTGCAGAGGGACTGCTCACCACCGTCCCTGGAAGCACCGGATCACGCTGCCGAAGCAAACTTTTTGTCTTCATTAAAGTTTCAGGATGAACAATTATGCTGCAATTTGGCACAACAACAACAGCCTTTGTATGCGACATGCCTGGCATATATCAGCACATTTCTTCATCTTCAAGAAAATAATTAGAATAGAATGAGACGCGTTGTTGTTGTTCATGCTGCCTAAGTATTTGAAAAGGCTCAAACATTTTAAAAGCCTAAAAAAATAAATTTCCCTCTCCCCTAGTTTATTTTTTCATGCTAAAAGCTGCAAATTGACACATCACAGTAATTACCTCTGACTAACTTCCATAGACCTACCCAAAGAGATAAACATGAGAAGTTCACATTTGACTATCAGACTTACTGTGCCGAGCACAAATAATTTCCCAGAGGAGAATTTGATATTTCATCATTTGGAACAGTGGTAATTTAATTACATTGCTAATGTTTTCTGGCATACTTGAAAGGACAATTAGCATAAGTAAATCATGAGTGAGATGACAAGTCACTCGGCATTTATTTCTGCTCATCAGATGAGATCAGCTGATGATCTAAATTCTCTTTTGTGTGCGAACTGATTCCAGGTTCATTTTTTTAACAGGGGTTCAGACCAGTGGGGATAAATAAAAGAAAAACGGATATTGTTCTTTGAAGTTTCTTAATTAAACTCGTCCAGAGAAACCTCAAAAGCCGACAGACGTAGGGGAGGGCGGGGAGAAAGGCTGATAAATGGGGAGGGCTAAAGGAAGCTGGAGGTGCAGACGACTCTCTCTGGCAAGGGGGTGAACAGCGATTCCTTTTCGCCAGGGTTTGCTCTGGGGCCTGCTCGGGGCCGAGCAGCACGGTCGGAGCTCTGGGGAGGGTCTGGGCCGGCCGCGCCCATCCCCGCCCCCGCGGCGACCCTCACGAGAGCACCGACAGCGTGACG
>NW_008617146.1:41523-42146 GCF_000691845.1 Merops nubicus | reverse complement strand
TGCTGAGGGACATGGTTTGGTGGTGTCTTGGTAGTTCTGGGTCAACAGTTGGAAGTGATGACCTTAAAGGTCTTTTCCAACCTAAATGATTCTCTGAATGCCTTGAGTAGTCTTGGCCTTTGACAGTAATTCAGTCTGTGACCTTAGATAAAGGTGTTCATCTTCTAACCTCCAGGGAGCCCTGGATTTCATACCAAGCCAATTCCCAGCTCTGGAAGCTGTTTTCTGCTGCCTTGACCATGACTCCAGCTACTGGCAAACAAATGGGTGAGATGCTCTCCTGGTTTCAGCTGGGGCAGAGTTAATTTTCTTCCTAGTAGCTGGTACAGGGCTGTGTTTTGGGTGTGGGATGAGGATAATGTTGAGAACACACTGATGTTTTCAGTTGTTGCTCAGTTCTGTTACACATCTGCTTCCAGAGTGCAGCTGCTATAGTTCATTCCATCTGAAGCTTGTAATACTGTGTGTTTTCCTTTCATCATGAACCCTTTGGTAAAACACATTAAAATGCATCTAAAGGACGTGCAGAATCCCTAAATCCAGAGGTAGGTTTTCATTTTACCTAGATCTTGTCTCTACCTGTGGAGTCTTGGACATAAATGTCATAGCATCATGCAATGGTT
>NW_008617146.1:0-41185 GCF_000691845.1 Merops nubicus | reverse complement strand
CTCTCCTGCTGGGCTCCCAGCAGAGGGGTTCCCCCCTCGGGGCATTGCTGGGGCTCCCCTGGCCCCGCTCCAGCCGGGCCCTGGCTCTGCTGTGCTGAGGCCTCCAGAGCTGCCCCAGCACTGCAGGGGGGTCTCCCAGAGCTGGCAGAGGGGCAGGATCCCCTCCCTGCCCTGTGCCCACGCTGCTGGGGGGGCAGCCCAGGATTCAGGGGGCTTCTGGGCTGCGAGTGCAAGCTGTTGGGTTTTTCCACTGCTGAGTTGCTGTCTTTGGGCTGAGAGACCCATCCTCGAGCTCTGCAGTCGGTGTTTTTAGCAGGCTGGGTGTCCTGAGCCCTGCAGCTGCAGGAGCTGGTGCTGAATCCCCATCCCCACCCCTGCCAGGGCACCTTGCACAGGGCCATCCACACCATTGCACATTGCCTGCTGCTCCAGTGCTCCCTAAAAATGATCCATGCCTTCAAAGGAGGCTGCTAAAGTCACCACGGGGTGAAAAGGAAAATACCCAATCAAAGATGAACTAGTGAAATCTGCCTGAAGACAGGAGAAGGAATTAACTTCTTTTTCTTTCTTCTTCACAGATTATTGTTGAGAAGGGCAATTAAACAGCCTGATGTAATAGGATCGAATTTACTTGTGAGACTGAAAATTAGCTGTTGTAATGACATCCCAATCCTTGGCGTCCTGATTACAAAGTGTATGTATCTATCACATTTAGATTTCCTAATTTGCTATTATTTGCCTGTAGATGGGAATTTATAGCCTTTAAAATACTGAGAGGGGGGAAAGGGAGAAGCCTCTGGTTGCTTGGAGCTCTGTATATAATTTTGACCTTAAGAAAGAACAAGACAGATAGGAGGGAGTATATTAGATGTTATTATTACCCTAATAAAACACAGATAAAAATCATAGTGCAGAAAAGACTCTAAGACAACTATTAAGCATTTGTCGTAGAAAGAAAATCAAAATTCAACTTATCAGCTCTGCTGGCACTTGAAAGATTCATCCTGAAGAATTGCTTCTAACAGTGAAGCATTGATGCAATATGTCATCGATGAGCTGTCTGCTGAAATGTTTAAAGAGTTTAGAGAAAGAGAGGGGGGAAAAAAATGGCAAAGAGGTGTTTTTTAGTAGTCTGCCAGAATGTTTAGCTATATTAAAATTTGTTTTTAATAGTGAAGCAGTGTGACATTATGTGTTTTTAAGGAAACAAGCTGAGCTCGTTGCCCTGCCCTAACATGTGATGCTTAGTGAGCATGATCCAACTGAGGATGGAGCTTGTTGGCTGAAAAAATGACCCAGCTCTACATCAAACTTGATTCTGCTCATCAGATTTAGAGCCAGGGGGAATTTTTCTGCTTTTGTGGTGATGGAAAGACTTTTTCCTCTAACACCCTACCAGATAGGGAGTCATGGGGTTGATTAAGCTTAAAATTAAGCATATCTTAAAAGCTTGATCAACCGAGACCTATCTTCTCAAAGTCTTTGGTATGAACCTTTCAGAGGACATAAAAGGGAGAAGAAATGAGCTCTCGAGTGCTGCTCAGGAGACATCATCCACAGTTCATTGAAGTCAACAGAAGCCACCAAGCATCTTCAGGGGGCTTTGGATCAGATGCTCAGAGCATTAAGGGTAAGACTCTTTTCTCCTCACCTCTTACGGTCGGTCGAAGGAATCCAGGGAATCTCTATGGCAACCCTGGAGCACCTCACAGCAGCTCTGTGCACTGGTGGATTTTTGTCTTCCCAGAAAACACCCTCATTGATTTATTTCTTTTTCTTTTCTGGTTGGTGCCTCCTGGCTCTTTTAGCCCACCCCACCTTGATTTGGGGACCACGGCACCACTGGCCTTTCAAAACCGCAACCAAACGGTGGAGCTGGGAGCTCCACGAGGAGCCCAGGCTGCTGTGATTGGCTCTGGATCTTCATTAGCATTATAATTAGTGGCAGGACACTTGGAGGAACCAAAGGTCTACAAGGATGCACGTGGAAAGTTATTAAACACGCAGAGGTAAATAGAGGGGTGAGGAATTTTCTAGAGTCATTTCCGTCCCCCTCCATCAGTTTTTATTTCCTCTTCTTAAAATAAAAAGCAAACTAGCAAGTAGATGATGGTCATACATGTTCCAGAGGTTGGTTTGCTTGGTTTTCAAGTAAAGATCAAAGGATTCCAAATGCTTGGGAAGGACCTTTAAGATTATTGAGTCCATAAAGTAAATGAAAAGAACAAATGGATCTCAACTTGATTCATCCAATGACAGAGGGAGAATATGTACAACTAAAAATGACCATTGGGTGAAAAATCCTTGCTCTTTAGTGGCATTTGCTCTTTTTCACTGACTATTTCATTGATAATCCTCTAAGGTGTTGGTTTAGACTATTTATACAACAAACAAAAACCTGGAGCCATGATCTATTTTGGCAGGAGCCTGCTCGATGGAGCTTGTTTTCCATGCCAAGGTCTTCACGCCCATGCCCTTGTTTGATGGGTCTTTCTCAGCACAGTCTGCACAGCCACGAGGTGTCTCCATGCACATCTCAGCATGGGTTTGGAGAACCCCTTGAGAGAGCAGAGGTACCAGACAGAGCTGAGCTGACTGTGGTGGGAGATCAGACGTATCCCTCACACACAGACACGCGCCAGAAATTTCCCCGTCTTCCTTTTGAACTGAGTCCTGCTGTTTCTGTTAATTATTTTGCAGAAGCTACCAAAAGGCAGTCGTAGCAACCTTCCCCCCCTCTCTGGGAAGGTGTCAGAGACACCCCAGGTTCTCAGTTTGAAGTTATAATGGCTTTTGTTACACTACTACATATTTTGGAGAAAAGGACCTGGTTTCTTTGGCAGGCGTGCCATTGGTTTCCCCATGTTCTCACAAAGATGTGTTTCACTCTGCTGGTCTTTTTGCTCTTCATTTTTAGCCAAGTCTGCAAATTCTTCCTTCCTGCTGGCAGTGTGAGTCTTGTTAGCTTCCTGGAGGATGGGGGCAGCTCAGCCACGAGGGTGTTTTCTGCTGGCAAGGTGCCCCCTGTGAAATGCCACCTCCCTTCCTGTTTCTCAGTTCTACATTCAGTTTCACGTCCAAAAGATGGGAAAATTCTTGTTGCACAAGGCAGGGTGGCACATCAGGAAGGATGCTAAGTCATTCACTTAATTAGACAAAAATTAGTGCTGGCTGGAGTGCACCCTAATGTGAAGAACCAACGTCCAAGTCAAGGGGACAAGTGATGCCACCGCTGGTTACTGCCTCAGCTTCATGGTTGGCATCAGAAGTCAGGCTGGGTATGGACCAGCCTTGAGTGCTGGACTCTGCTCTCCAATTGTCTGCCCTCAAGACGTGCAGGAGGATTACCAGGGCTATATTTCTCTATCTTTTAATATGATAGCACAATCAGCAGAGAACAAACTTTATTTAATAACACTATTTGTATTCTCTCTTATCCTGGGTTACTTCTGGTTCTGCCATCTGATCGTGTCCATTTATTAATGAGGTTCCTTACAGTCACTTGAGGCAATGTAGGAAAACAGGCTGGAGCAGCTCAAGGAGCAATTTAAGGCCAAATCCTGATTGCTGAACATAATGAAGTATGGTAACTGGTGCATGGAGATCCTGTTGATAGCTTAAACAACCTTAAATGAAAGAAGACAAATGACCCGTGTGGGTGGAACTGATGTAATTGGTCTATGGAAAGATACTTATAACCAAAAAAAATTGGTTCTTTTCCCATTTGCAAAGGTGGGTTGTTATTTAGTTTATTCTTTGCCTATCAGCCAGTAGGTACAATAATGTAATCAGCTTTCTTCTGGACATGTCCAAGTGCCAGTGGCTGGGCAAGCCACCGTGTCTGAGCAAAATCTCCATTTCAGATTGATGCAACTCAAGCACCAGGCCACTAAAGCTCTGATGAAAGCCCAACCACGTTCTCTAGAAACTGGTATTTTTCTAAATTTCTGCCACCAAACTATTGCTTTGGAGTACTATGGGCAGCTCTGGGATCTCCAGCTCTGGAGTCCACAGCACAGCAGAGCCAGGGAGCTGCTGGAGCGGGGCCAGAGGAGCCCCAGCAATGCCCCGAGGGGGGAACCCCTCTGCTGGGAGCCCAGCAGGAGAGAGTTGGGCTGGGGCAGCTGAGAGGAGAAGGCTCCAGCTGGGGAGACCTGCTGGGGGCTGCCAGGGGCCTGGCAGAAACCTGGGGAAGAACTTTTTTTTTCAGGGTCAGTTGGGACTGAAAAAAGGGTGATGGTTTTAAACCAAAAGAGGGAGACTTAGACTAGATAGAAGGAAGAAATTTTGTACACTGAGGGTGTTGAGCCCCTGGCCCAGGCTGCCCAGAGAGGTGGTCACTGCCCCATCCCTGGAACCATCCCAGGTGAGGTTGGCCGGGGCTCTGAGCAACCTGCTCTAGCTGGGGATGTCCCTGTCCCTGCAGGAGGGTTGGACTAATGACCTTGAAAGGTCCCTTCCAACCCAACCCAGCCTGTGATTCCATGAGGCTCTGGCTGAAGCTCTGTGTTGCACTCCTGTCTTTGCACAGCACATTTCCCCCTGCAGGAGAAGGTGCCCAGGAGGATGAGGCACAGAGCAGGCTCAGCTCTGCTCCCTGGCAGCTCCTTTAGATCCTTTACCCTTTTGCATGTGAAGCACTGTGCCAATTTGCGTATTTGGGTGTTTGAACTTTACAAATCACTCCTTAAGATCAACAAATAAGGTGTCATTGATGAGCTTGTGCTGGGGAAAGGAGTTCTATTTATCTCAGCTAGGTTCCCAGAAGGATGTTGGGTGCTTTGGCATGGAGCAAGCTCTGGCTGCTGTGCTCCTGCTGCTTGCCCCTCGCCCAGCCTGCCCCTCTGAGCCTGCCCCACTCTTTAATTAACACCAGGGATGCTGCAGGCTTACAATCAAAGCTGGATGTTACAGCCCCTAGCCTGATGTAGCTGTTTTGCTAAGCCATCTTCAATTATTTCACTTCTTATTTACAGCAAGCACCTTGTGTTTCAGAAGGATAGAATCACCCTGCATTTAAAACCCAGTGTTTTTAAAGGTCTCCTGGATAAACACAGTTTCATTTGACCCATTAATTACAAAATATTTATTTAGTGCTTGAAGAATTAGTAGGGGAATATTGTAGACTTGTATAATCATAGAATCACAGAGTGGTTTGGGTGGGAAGGGACCTTGAAAGGTCCTCTAGTCCAGGTCATCTAGTCCAACCCCCTGCAGGGAGCAGGGACATCAGCAGCTAAAGCAGGTTGCGCAGAGCCCCATCCAGGGATGGTTCCAAGGATGGGGCAGCAACCACCTCTCTGGGAAACCTGGGCCAAGGACTCACCACCCTCAGTGTAAAAAAATATCGTAGATCTAGCCTAAATCTCCCCTCTTTTGGTTTAAAACCATCCCCCCTTTGTCCTGTTGCAACAGTATAGGGTGGGGTCATTCGTTACCATTTTAAAACCATCCCCCCTTGTCCTGTTGAAACAGTATAGGGTGGGGTCATTCATTATCACCACACCCTTTGCCTTAGCTCCTCTCCTGGAGCACAGAGACCAGGGCAGGGACAAGGTCCTGCCCTCTCACAGCCTTTGTGCTGCTGTGGGACCAAAATTCACCCTCCCAGTTGACTTCACAAATGGATGTCCTCATCCACAGGAACCACCTGGGCACTGCCATGTCTGTGGCAGTATCAGAATCTGCCTTTTCACTTGATGCCAGTAGCTTTTTACTTAACAACCACATTTTTTTTCATGTGCTTCCAACAACTGCAGCACTTTTACTTGGTGCAAAGCATGACAAAAATCAGCCTTCTTCATTAGATCTCCACGAGCCCAGTGATCATTAAAACCCTGGCACTTACCAACGGTCAGAGGGAATGATGGTTGAGCAGTTTTGCATGATATATAGGGTTTTTTAGTGACCCAAATAGGGTTGTATATTTTTCTCAACGCCTTGTGGAAAGCAGTAATGGTCAGTAACAGCAAGTACTTGCTCATGACTAACTGAACAAAACTGGGAAGAAAAAGCAAACACAACCACCCTCTCCAGGGGATCCTGGCTTGGAGTATATGAAAACTCTTATTTCTGAGAGTTACTTTTAAAATTCTTGACCTTCAGGAAATGGTTCAATTTTACCATAAATAAACAATGACTTTCCTATGCCAGTGGGGGAGATTGAAGAGATTCTGCTCGCTCTGTTAATATTTTTATGCTGCTTTGCTGCAGAGGTACAAACCCTGGGCTGCTGAGCCCTGGCAGGAGCATGCCTTGCAAAAAAAAATCAGTGTAAAAATGGGGCAAATTCTCCTTTTTCTCTAGGGTATAATCCCTGTATCACACCGGGCAGGTTACTGGCTATTTCTGCACTTGGGTCTTACATCTGAAAAATAAAACCCTGTCCCCTTTTCCTCCCTCTGTTCCTCTGATGGGTTTTGCTGCTGGTACACGCTCTGGGTTTGGAATTTGTGCAGCACCTACTTGCTGCAAATGAATTTGGTTTGGCAGCACCAGTGCAGTGCAAAGGGGAGCTGGTTTGGAAGCAATGGCTAACCAGCTTGTGGTGGCATGAAGGAGATTTGCCAAGGAGAAAGGACAGGGCTAAAATTGGATCTCTGACCACTTTCTGTATTTTGGGGGTGGTTTTTTTTTGGTCCTGCACGACAAAATGAGTTACCAGAGAGATAAAAGCCTGTGATGTAGTTTTATTTTGCTCTTTCTTCCTTTTCAAGCTCACAAGCTTAGCTTCTTAAATTGGGGAGGGCTGAAGATGGGAGACGTGGGGCTTTTTTTTCCCCTCCACGAGCTGGAAGTGGCTGCAGGTTAGCACGCCGTAATTATTTTTGTCATAAAGATGAATGCCATCCTAAAAAAAGTTGGAAGCTAACAGCACCTCGGCTTTGATATATGAATATTACCACTTTGAATGCATTATAGATGGTTTATGGGTTTATGACTATGAGACATTTCTTAGTCTCTGATTCAGAAATGCATTTCCTACACATTTCCCAGCAACTTTTGGTCTTTGACGTCTTTTTTCTTTTCTTTTTTTTTTTTTGGCTGGTCTTGAATTTCCAAATGCTTCTTGAAGTGAATTGAAGAGATTGTGGGATTTGAGAGAGATTCATCACCAAACTGAGGTGCAGAGGAGGCACCTTGAGCCACCTCTAGTGGCTCTCAATGTCAAGGAGAGGCTGCATTGCATTAAGTCCCTCCAGTGAAGACCTCCAATATCCACAGATAGCTGTTGCAATGTGAAATAGTTCAATCCTCTTGCATTTTCTAAACTCCACACCTTCCCAGCCACACCAAGATCACGCAGAGGTGATATTTGAGAGACTGTATTCACAGAATTGTGGTAGTTTTTAAAAGGAAAGTAGCATCTTTTTGGTTCCAACACGTTTCTCCCCTCACCCCTCGCCTCCCCAAGGGCTGGTGGGTCTGCACCTTGCAACGAGTGCTCTTTAAAATATGCTGGAGAAAATGGAAGAGTGCCCTCTAACGTCAACAGAGCTGGCCAGAGGGGACCCAAAAGGCTGTGGAGGGGTGATGAGGCTTGGCCATAACTCCTCTGGATGAGCAGCATTTTGAGGAGAAAAGCAGAGAGAGGAAAATTTGAGGATTTCAAAAGCATCCGATAGACTTGAGATGCCAGGAGCCAGTAAGGAGCAAATCTGAGCCTCCAATTCTATTTGTTTGGACAATCCTCCCCCAGATAAGGATCCAGCCATCTCCTGGCTGTCTATTAGTGGTACACAATTAGTAGTGTGTACAAGGGGAGGGCTTAGGGGCAAGCAGGTCTTCAAGTTTGTTGTAGTCAAGTGGCCCTGAACGACATGGAGCAACAACTGAACTGCTCTGTGTCCTCATAGTTGTAGTGAAGAGTTTTGGTGGTGCAACTATCTCAGCAGCATCATCACCTCACCTTTATGGGACAGGAATTGTCACTCAGACTGACCAGGGTCCAGCCAGGACTTTGCAGAAGGTGTCAGATATCTGCAGCTAGGTGAAGTTACATCACCCCATCGCTGCCAGCTCCTCCAGCTACTTCTGTTCCTACAGGAGATACTTCAGGAGACAAAACAAACCAGTATCACCAGCAACAGTGGTTATTTGTGGTTGTCTGCAAAGCTGTTCTCCATGGAAAGGTAAACTCTAAATATCAAATATTTTCTATTATGTTGCCAATTGTCAAAACACAGCTGAAGTCCAGGAAAAACACTTCTTGGCTCTGTTCCAGCTTCCTATTGCAACAAGTGTCCTAGAAAAATATTAAGGATGCAAACAAAAAAAAGACCCAAAAGAGGAAAAATCAATCTTTGCATTAATATCTGCCAGTGAATAATTAACAAAGATTAATGAACACAGGGTATGAGGCTTGGTGTGAGCTCCTGCTTTATTTACATGTCATTTCTGCATTTTTTAATGATTTTATGGCCCCATATTTTTGGAGTTTGTGTGGCCTTGTTGGCCAGCAGCAGATTTCTGTGGCTTTCCTGCATCACGTTTATGGTTTTCCTACCAATTCACACGCTGCCTTCTGCCTCATCGTGGCCACTTATTTGGGGAAGAAACATGAGTTTCCCCAAACAGTCCTGGCTGCAATGCTTGATTTTATGATCCTTCAGGCAGCTGAGAGGAAGATGCCCAGGGAAAGGACACCAAGGGGGATGCAAATTCAGAAACATCACTCATTTATTCACAGAGAAATATTTCTATTGGAAAAAATCTCATTAAAAAATGAAGATCTATGAGAATCAATGAATCCTGACTAAGTCACAGCAAGGGAGATTTCCTGCCAGCTCACCCGTGGAGCTCCCTGGTCCTCTTTCCTTTGGGTGTCAGACTGATGATGCTGCTGCTCCTGCCCCTTGTCCCTGGAAAAGCTTCAGAGCCACTGAATTCAAGCATCACTTTGACCTTTCTGATAAACTCAATGACAGATTTCCTCTTTTGAAGTCACATATTCATCTGTGTTTGTTTTTTTTCCCACTTATTAATGTATTTTTTTTAATTTCAGGATTCCTTGCACTGGAATTTCATTTCCACTCTACAAAAAAAAAGAGAAGCAAACCCAGGTTGAAAGCAAACGACCACAACCTATATAAAAGATCTCCCAGTTTAGCAAAGCACATAAATCCCTGTCTCTAAAAATTAGCACATTTATTGAAGCTACTAACTGTTTATTGTTTGGGGTTTTTTTTCAGAGATTCTCAGATAAACCCAAGCAAGCTGAGCACTCACAGTGCTAAACAGAGAGCGAGGTGCCCAGCCTTGGAGAGCTGCCACCTAAATGGGCCATTCCCAAACTGCAGTGCAGGTATTTATGGTGGGTTGTGAGTCTTTCCTAAACCTCCTTCCATCCTACCTGGTGGGATCAGCCCTGCAGCTACTGCACCTGCACTAATTCAGGTGCAACAGGGGGAGGATGCACGAGCAGGGGGGGCACAAGGGTTGGGATCTGCAGGCAATGGCCCTGCTGCCCCTGCACCCCAAATTATGCATGATAATAAACATTTCTCTTTGTTCCACGCCTTAATTATGGCACAGTGTGATTCTCAGGGAAAAAGGAGGGGTTCTGACACGTGTTGGCATCACTTTTGGGTGCATCTGTGTAGGCTGAGGAGGCCTGTGAGCAGATGGAGCTGGTGCAGATGGCGTGGCTATCACATATGGGGAGGAGTGTTTGATTCCTTGGAGCAGGAGTGGGATGTTCTTCTCCATCTGAGGGGTCAGAGTAGCTTTTACTTCTCACTTAGTATGCTCAGTACCTGGTATTTCAGGGTGGAAAAACCTGTAAATATTGCATGTCCAGGCTCATTGCTGGAAGCTTGGGAGGGATGAGCACGTGAGAGGCTTTTCCACAGCAGGCAGTCTGCATTCCCTCAGTGATTTCTGATAAATGCTGATGAATTGCCATTTCTTTTTTAATGACTACCATAACCAACGACTAAACTCTCCTCCACACAGCAATGCTCAGGTTTAGATTGAGATTCAGGAGGGTGATGGGGACACGCCACTGCTGAATGTGTGGGGAGAGCAAGGAAATATTGCAGTGCTCTCCTTTCCCAGAAACAATTTCTAACTCTCTCTTTCCAAAACACAGTGCCCAGCAGTGGGTAGAAACCAAGAGGAAATCTGTCACGTTTTTAGTTCCTTCTTCACATCTCTGTTTGAAACCCCAACAAACTTGCAGAGGGAAGCAAAGAGCCCTCTCACAAAGCAGTGTTCTGGCAGCAGCAACAACCACCAAGCTTGGAAGGGAATTAAAACCTACCCGTGCTCTCCTGGCATGATAGAACCTGTTAAAAGCAGAGTGTTCTGCAGCAGGGGCTGAGGGGGTTTATTTCTTGTGTGGCTTCTCTTAGAATTTTAATGGGGGAAACCAAGTAACGAGTAAGATTCTTCCACTTTCATAGCTGAAAGAGTGGATTTCATGGAAAATGAGTGAGACCTTTTATCTTTTCCTCATGAAAACACTGCCACCAGCTGGTTAAGAAATGATTTTGACCAGGATTTTACACAAAAAAAAGAATGACCTTTCTTTTTTAACCCCAGAAGCAAAGGTTTAGGTCAATATTTTCAGACTAGGGAGCACTGATTGCCTGGACTCTCCATTCCTTTTTCACAGCTAGGTAGATGACAATAATGCAATGAATGCTTTTTACCTCACACACGTGGTTCAACAGCCCTTGGCAGAGGGGGGTGGCTGCCCCATAAGGCACTTTCAGCATCTTCCCCATCCCAAAATGGTGTGAGCATCTCCCCTGCTGTTCTTTGAAACGAGTCATTTGAAATATATGGAAATGAATTCCCTCTGCTTGTTCAAATTCCCCTTTTTTTACTAATCTCCAGGGTTTTGTTGCATCACTGCTCACAGGGGTTGGACTAAAACATGCTCTGTGTGACAGCTCCGTGTTATGACAGCTGCCAGCAGTGCAATTTTGGGTCCTTTTGGCAAGATTTTTGGATGGTGCCATAAATATCATCAGCCCTTCACTCGTGATTTTGCTAAAACATCAGTAGTGGCTCAGAGACGTTGGCACCATTGACATTTCAATGGCCATGTTGGTTTTTACTCCTATATTTGAGAGAATTCATGTCCTTGAAATGGTCATTTCAGGTTCTCAGCAGTCCCAAGGGAAATGCACTTCAGCTTTTTGAACAATCACAGGGAGGAGAAATCTTCTAACTGGAGGTGGAGGCTCAGAGGCATAATTCTGTGCTGGGGAGGGATTCACAACTGATCTTGTGTCCAAGAGAGAGTGGATATATTGCAGTCTCAGGAGCTGCCAGTCCAACAGGAGATGTTTCCTACTGCAATACACCATTTTCCTTCCAAGGGACAATCTCCAGCCTTGGGCAGTGACTTGGGTTTTTTATTAATGGTATTGTGGTTTTTTAAAGCTCTTTCAGCAAGTTGAAGCCATGAGGAATTTTACAGCCCCAAACCCTCTACCAAGCTTTAATTTGGAGAGAATATTTGATACCCCCAAGCCCTGTGTCTGTGTTACAGTGATGTACAGCCTCTCTTCTGCACCAGGAGCACAAGGTGCTCCTGGGCTTTTGGCACAACTTGCAGTCCAGGGCACATCTCAGCCTCAAAGGAGAGATGACAAGCAGGTCATTGGAGTGTCCTCATTGCCTGCAGCTGAAGAACTTAAAGCTGCAATGGAGTTTCTGCCATCAGCTCTGGAAAATGTGTGTGTCCTTCTGCAAGAATCACAGCAGCAGCCATCCCACCTCCTGCACCAGCCCTCCCCATTTCCAACTGGCTCTCTGCATCCAGTGAGTTTTCTGACATTTCAAGCATTTTTCACTTAATGCTTAATCCCAATGATTGTTTTAATTGGTAAAAGGAGATACCAGTTTTACATTTTAAAATTAATAAGAAAAAAAAATGGTGTTTTCTGTACACCAGAGCATTTGGACTGAGCTATATATGAAATATATCCATGTAACCCTCATGGATTTGCAATGGAAGCTCCACTGAAAGCTTCAGGGGTTACATGGGATCTGCAGGTTATCATAGAATGTCTGGGCTGGAAGGGACCTCCAGAGGTCATCTAGTCCAACCCCCCACTATAAACAGGGACATCTCCAACTCAATCAAGCTACTCAGAGCTTCATCCAGCCTGATCTTGAATGTCTCCAGGGATGGGGCCTCCAACAACTGTCTGGGCAACCTATTCCAGTGGTGAATTAAACACATTTTCACCAGTGGCTTCTGCACAGGGAATATTTAAAAGAGAGTTGAATTTTCTTTGTAAATCTTCAAAGTAATGTTGTACTTGTCTGGAGACGGTCTTGTTTTGTGGGGTGCATGGTGTAGGAGCTCTTCACCCCTAGGTGGGACAACCAGGAATGGTCCTTTGGACTTGGTGGACTCCCCTTTCTAAGACATATCAGCCAAGCAAAGGGAGAGCATGTTCTGTGCACGCTGTGGGGAGGCTCTTTAAGCTGCTGTGTTACCTTCATAAACGACACAAAAATTCAATTACTGAAGACAGCAGCATCCCTGCCTTTGGTACAGCCAAGAGTGGAAGAGTCTTTTATTGATTTCTCCTGAATGTCAATACCACAGTGGAAAGACTGCAATAGAAACAATTTTTTTTTAGTGAACACGCATACAAGCAGAGAAAAATTTAGAATAAACCTTCAGACCTTCTGTACTAACTTTCAGCAATATGTACTCGACACAGGAAGGGGATCCAAGTCTGCAAATACTCCTGTAGATGAAGTAAAACTCTCTGTCCATGATGAAAGCTCAACTCTGGATGAAATCTCTCTAAAATTTGAAGCAAAGAGTCAAAGATCCAGCACACCTGGGCTTCAGGCATTGCTATACACCTTGAAGATCATCTCAGAAAACCTCTCAGAGATAGTTTATCTGTCGTTAAAATGTGGTTAATTGTTACCCTACAAGGGCAGCCTTAACGAGGAGCAGATCTCCAACTGCGATGCCTGGAAACAAGTTGGTGATGAGCAGCTTGGTTTAGACCAGAGTTCAGGTTTCTTAACTTCTGAGATCTGTGTGACTGTCTTGAGAGCTCATTAGGCCTAATCTAACACCCCTTGTAGTCAGCAGAAAGCTGAATTACCTAAGGACTGGTTCAGGCCTTCACACCATGAAGCACCTTGACTAAAGTCATTGCAGATATATTCTTAACTTGAAAGTAATTCCAAGTTTTCATTAAAAATATTTACTGCTGGTGCTCATAGGCTGGGATCTTTATGTTCTACTTGTAAGTGTCTTTTTTTGTTTAATTTTGGGTAAAATCTTCCATTAGGAAAGGTAAGAAGCAAGAAAATAAACCAATTTAAACCTCAAAACATCCTGAATTAGACACATGAGCAACGACTGGGGGAAAATCCATTTTTTTCCTGCACAGACTGCAGGTATCTGCCAAGCTTTGCCTCGTACCTTAATACTACTAAGCCTTAAAATAATTCATGCCACTGGTTTTAACAAGAGGTAGTGATAAAATTTTAAATGACTCCAAGTCTTCTACAAGCATTACAGTTTCAAACCAGCAGCCCACAAGTCCTGCTTGGGGCTCCCTGTGATGGATTATTCTCCCCAAACAAGCATGTGCTGCAGCCTTCCGTGATGGGAGACCAAATTAATTGCTCCTGTTGTTCCTTGGAAACGAACATTTCTCTAATGATCCAATATCTCATTAGGCAACACTAAAACACTGTTTTTGCTAAAGAGCTGTTTGCCCAGGGAGAACCTCCTTGGCACCTGATTTGTCGTGAGCTGACAGCAGGCAGAGGACCTTTAAAACATCAGAAAATTGGAACAATTTTGGCTGTGCACCTTCCACACACTAAGCAGGGACTATTTTTCAGATCTATTAAAATGCTGAAGTCGACTATTGCTGCTCAGCAATAACCACAACATAAACACATTCCGGTATAATTGGCTGCAAAAATTTTCCTCTGGGATGAAATTCCGGATGCTCAGTGGACAACAAGGGTCCAGCTTGTGCCACGTTGTCCCAGCAGCCCCATTAATTTTGGGAGAGTTGAGAAATGAGGTGTTGGCAGTGGGTAGAAGAGGGGAGCCAGCCCCGTTGTCTTGCTGGGGATGCTGCTGGCACGGGGTCAAGGCAGGAGAGTTAAAACATGTTAAATTCCTGGGTGGAAGCTCTCATCCAGGAGGAGACATTTCTTAGTTCAGTGTCCTGTAATCCTGCCTTGGAGAGGAGGATTAGAGGAGGATTAAGCTGCAATGAACCAAGGGCACTCTACTCCTGAGTGACAGAGATTTGGTGTGGTTTGAAAAGCAGCAATTGACTCCTCACATCCCTGGGGTTGGTCCTGTGCCCCCAACCACCACTCCAGGGATGGAGCTGCTGGGGTGAGCCCAGGAACCTGCAAAGGAGCATGGGTAAGGAGAAATGGTTGTTTTACCAAAAATTGAAATATGGAGGTTTCACCTGTTGGCTTTTTGTCTAAAAAGTTATTGGTGCTTTTTATTGTTGGGGTCTAGTTTGGACTCATAGAATGGGTTGGGTTGGAAGAGACCTTTCAAGGTCATCCAGTCCAACCCCCCTGCAGGGAGCAGGGACATCCCCAGCTAGAGCAGGGTGCTCAGAGCTTGGTCCAACCTCACCTGGGATGGTTCCAGGGATGGGGCAGCGACCACCTCTCTGGGCAACCTGGGCCAGGGGCTCACCACCCTCAGCCTAAAAACTTCCTTCCTTCTATCTAATCTCAATCTGTTGAGTTTAAAACCATCCCCCCTTGTCCTGTCCCAACAGGACATGCTAAGTCTGTCCTCATCTTTTCTTCAGGCCCCCTTGAAATCCTGGAAGGCCACCAGTAGGTCTTCCTGCAACCTTCTCTTCTCCAAGCTGCCCCAGCCCAACTTTCTCCTGCTGGGCTCCCAGCAGAGGGGCTCCATCCTGCTCCCACAGGTCCATGTCTCTCTACGTTGAGGACTCCAGAGCTGGACACAGCTTTGCAGGTGAGGGTCTCACCAGAGTGGAGTACCTAAAACTACATGGATGTGATACATGGGTGTGTCAATACTGTTTGTAATGATTAAGGATCCAGATCTCATTCTGAAATGAACAGTTAATCCCTAATTAAACAAAAAAAAATCACATGTTTTCAATGGAAAACTCATTCCAAGGAGATATTTAGACACTTGCCTCTTCCCAGCATCCACAGAGGTCACTCTAGATTCTGGCTTTATACTCAATTAGAGAGATTCTTAACAAAGAATAGTGGAAATATCTGAATTCAGTTCATCACCTGAAGTCTAACTCAGGATATAAAATGGCTGGATCTAAACTGAAAATGGACAGATATGTAATGAGCTGTTATTTGGGGGCAGATATATGGATTTTGCTATTTTCAGTGGGTTTTTTGTTTTGCTGGGCACTGGTGACCAGGCTGGTCTGGGTCATCTCCTAGCTCGTTAAGTGTCTGGGGGTAATGACACATTTAAATCCTTGGTTGTGTCTGTCTCTGACTGCCTGGGTGTATAGATCTTCTAAACTACAGATTACCTCGTGCGTTTGAGGACTCTGCCAGACCATAGTTGATGATGAGCTGCACAGTAATGCTAATTACACTTATAATTACCATAAAGCCTGACAGAAGAAATAGAGCATTTCCAGGATGGATTGTGATTGCTCAGCAAACTGAGAGAACCGAGGAGACGGGCCAGATTTTGGTCTTGGAGCAAAGCTGATGGGTCTCAGGAGGACATGCTGGCTGGAGGAGGCTCCCGTGGGCTGGGACAGGGCAGGGGCTGGTGCAACCATCTCCAAAGCTTCACTCCATAGCCATGGATCTGCTCAGAAAGTCCATGAACACAGGGCTGAACCAACCAACCCCCTTTGGAGGAGTGTGCTGAGCCTTCCCTTGATCCCAGAGGCGTTTGGATCAGATCCTGGGACAGCAACATTAGTTATGCAATAATGACTGCTTAATATTCATGTTTCTGCCCAGCTCTCATTAACTGTCCTTGCATTAGCTCCCTGAAGTGCTAATTGGATACTTCTCATTTGACAAAAAGAATAGGTCGACCTTCAGTCAAATTTAAACAGCTACTTCAGGGTGAGATTTAGGAAGCTCAGCTCTGGAAAAATGGAAGCTGTAGTGTGTCAGACATCACAAACATCTTTATTTTCTCTCTCTCTGTTTCTGAGGCTTGACTTCTGATTCAGCACATTAACACCTGCAAAAAAAAAAAAGCTGTTTTCCCATGTTCTTGGCAGATTTCTGCTCGGGATTATTTTGGATTGCAATGTTTTGCTTGCTGATAAGATGTAAATATCCCCGTAGGCTCCTATTCCCCTTTGATAAAAGAATTAATAGCATAAAAGATGAAACAGTGCCTCTTAAAAATGTTTGCATACACGGCACAGTCGTGAAGCTTTTCTGAGGGTTCCTCACGAAAAAACATGAAAGTCAAATAATGTTCAAGTTTTGTGTTGTATTTTAGCAGGTTACCAAGGTCAGGGGATTAAGTTGATTTATTTTCCCAAGTCTTCCTTATGGATACCTGGTCAATATTTGAAATGGAACAATATTAGAAAGTAAAAAATGATGGGCTAGAAGCACATCTGAGCGTGCAGTAGAAATAGGGTTAGTGTGTAGCAGGGACTTCTGCAAATAGAGCTGTAACTTCTACCACAGATCCCTGACAAGTCCAGAACAAATCTTCTGACAGCGAATCGACTGAATCCTGCGAGCCAAACACTTGGAAAAAAAACAGCTTTGTGTTGACTCAGTGGAAGGTTTCCTCTATTGTTAATCAACTCAGCTCTTTCAGTCTTCCAAAGAGCTATTTCTGTGTTCTTCAGCATCTCCTTTGTGCTCTCATCGCAGGAATCTGTTCCTGCAGGAGTAATCGGTTGACTCTTAGGCATTTAGCTCTGATGAAAAGCCTCTCGTAGACTACAATGGGCTTTGGATCAGCACCTCAAAATGATACCTTAGGAATTAAAATGTTTTCACATCAGAAATTATTCAGGCTCCCCCAGGCTAAGAGCACCCGCTGGTTTCTGTCGTGTTTCCTATGGTAACAGGAGCCTTTAGAAAAGCAGGGAAGAGCTACCCTGAGGGAGGGGAATAACACCAAGAATGGAAAATAGAGGCTTATGAAAGCTCTGGTTTCCCAGGGACTAAACAGAGTGTGTGTTTTCATGACATCTTTCTAATCCAGGCCACCAGTGGCAAGGGGATGGTTGCAGTCTTCCCTGTGTTATCACACACGTTGTGCTTCAAAAGAGGTTTCTTCTTCTCCCAAGTGTCTCTTGCCTGACATAAAACAATATTAAATAAACCAATACTCAGGTTTTGATGTTATGAGTCAAGGAATAAAAACAAAACAAAGGTGAAGAAGACTCGAGGGATGGTTCAGGCCCAGATCTCGTGCTACCTCCAAGCAAAACCACGTTCTTCTAAATACCAAGTCAGTCCTGCTGTGAGAACAGCAAAAAGCAACACTTGGGCCACTGGAGATGAGGAGGTCTTCTCCATCTACACTGCTCCTGGAAGATAATTAGGAAGTCTTAAAATCAGAGAATCATAGAATGGTTGAAGTTGGAAGGGAACTTAAAGATCACCCAGTTCCAACCCCCTGCCATGGGCAGGGACACCTCCCACTAGAGCAGGTTGCTCAGAGCCCCATCCAGCCTGGCCTTGAACATCTCCAGGGATGGAGCATCCACAGCTTCCCTGGGCAACCTGTGCCAGGGTCTCACCACCCTCAGAGTGAAGAACTCCTTCCTAATTTCTAGCCTAACTCTACCCTCTTCCAGTTTAAACCCATTACTCCTCATCTTACCACAACAAGCCCTTGTAGAAAGTCCCTCCCCAGCTTCATGGGAGGCCCCCTTCAGATACTGGAAGGCTGACTGACCACACCACACAGCTTGTTACCATTGAGTTGGTCTCATTTTGCCTCATTTCCAGTGTGCAAGAACAAGCAGCTGTTGCTCTGTGTCCCTCCTACCCCAAAAACAGCATTTCTGAGTCTTCTCTTTCTTCTATTAAACAAAACCAAATCTCTCAACCTTTTCAGAAAAGTCATGGTTTTTTTTTGAAAGTCTTTGTCTCCCTGCTGTCCTCCAGCCTCTCCAATTCAGCTCTGACCTTTCTTAAGTTCTGTCATCTCTCTTGTAACAGTCACAACACTGGCTCATATTTGATGCATCATCCTCCCACTCCCAATAGCTCTTGAAGCATCACCATGTGGAAAGATACTGCCCACCTGAATGTCACCTTCCTGGGTGGGTACCATTTCCTCCCTTCACTACAGCAATCTTCAGTTCTGGGTTTGGTTTTTTTTCTTCTATTTTGTGGCATTTTCATTTTTACAGCCTACTTTCTATAGCTGCATCCAAATTAAAAATGAAAATACTGAATAGGATTAGACCAAGAAGAGATTCAACATGCAACCTGTGGATGAACATGGAATTATCACCCAGTCCAAAAGCAACCTTTTGGGGGTAGAAAATACCTTTTTTTTCCCAACAAACATCCATAGAGCTGAAATTCTGCCATTGCTGCCAAAGGCCTTGTAGAGCCAGAGTTATTCCCTATCCACTCAGTGCTTTATTGATGTGTGCTTTGTGGTTCCACATCACTGATGCTCATCTGCCTGTGGAGTTCCTGTGGTCTTTGTGAGTGTTTGGAAGCAGTGCTGTGCTGACCTCAGCACTGGGCCACGTCTGTCTTTGTGGAGAACTCCATAAATGCCCCACTTCAGTCAGGAGCCCAAGACAAGAGGCTAACAGCAATTTTTCCAGCTGTATTCTAGTCAAGAGGTGGTGGGAGCTCCAGGCTTTCCCACTGATGCCCAAGAAGCCCACAGTAGCAATCAGTTGAATTGCTCTGTCATTCCAGTCAGAAAAGGATGAGACAGAGCACCTGTAGAAACTGGGAATTTAGGGTGGAATCCATCTGGTTCAACCCCAGTCATTGAGGAGCTGGATGTCTGGTTGAATGAATAAACTCTCTCCCTCTCTAGTGGAGAGACTGATGTGCCCAAGGGCTGTTCAACCCCAAGGGAACACCTCGAGAGGATAAATCATCCTCCTGAGTCTCATCCCAGAAAAGCCTGGGTGACAAATATGCTCAGAGTGTGGACAGTCACCCCGGGGTGAGACAAGCCCAACCATCACCACCCTCTCTCCAAACCCTTGCAGGTTTAGACCCAGCCCAGACCTCAAACAACTCAACACCTTTTCCTATGGATGGACACAACAGTTTTGTTTGGTCAGTTTATTAAAACCCTACAAGAGCTTCTCACAAACTTCATCCAATTACCCCCAAGGCAAAAAAAAAAATATTCAAATCCCAATTTCAGTGCTGCATCAAAACAAGAGGTGAACGAGGTCGTTAGCTTTGTTTTCCTCCTCCTCCTCTCTCTCTCTTTCTGGGTTTTAAAGCTTTGCACAGAAGGCAAGTGGAATTGCTGCCATATTTTGAGGCAGGTGACATTTCTTTATCAGCTGTACTCGACAGTTGACGACTCCAGCAATGCCCTAATTACGTGTAGTGAGTTGTCTCTGAGTGCTGTGTGAACACTTTACTGCATCATTAGCTACCTGGCTGTTTACTAAATGTCTTTTACAATACCACAGGGGCCCAGATGAAGGTTGTGTCACTGGCTGCGTGCTGAATTCCTATTTTTAGGGATTTATAATTCCACCGTTTGTTTTTTCACTTCGGGCTGGAATCTGGCAGAGTGATTCTCAGCTGAGACTAAACTTCATTACTACATTTAAAAGACAAGCCCAGCGTGGATGGATTATATGCTGGAGGGGGTGGGTTTCTTGATATTAAAGGAGGCAACAGTTTGTTTTTGCATAGAATCATAGAACGTTCTGGAAGGGACCTTTAGAGGTCGTCTAGCCCAAGCCTCCTGATGTACTCAGTCCATCACAGAAGACCACTAGGTTGGTCTTGCCTTGGTGTCATCCTGGCTGTCTTGAATCATCTCCCATGTGCCTTAGCAGAGCTTCTAGGAGGATCTATTCCAGGATCTTCCCAGGCACAGAGGTGGGGCTGTGAGCACAGTTGGTAGTTTCCAGAATCCTCCTTTCTACCTTTTTAATAAACATAGGTGCTGTGTTTCCCTTTTCCCAGTCACCAGGGACTTCACCTGACTGCCAGGACTTTTCAAATATCATGGAGAGTGGCTTGGCAACTCCATCAGCCAGTTCCCTCAGGACCCTGTGATGAATCTGGTCAGGTCTCACAGACTCTTGCACCTTGAGGTTGCTCAGGTGGTCATGACCCTGCTGACACAGTGACCTCATAGCAAACTGCTCAAGGGATGTTCTCCAAGCTTGTTTCTTGGTGGTCAGGACCAGGGATGTTGGAGAACCCTGAGAAGCTGGAGTGGGTGGGTAGGGGCAGCCCTCTGCTCTCATCAGGAGCAAGTCACACTCAGGTTAGTGCATAAATTACCATCAGATATTATCTGTGAGACTTGGTATGTGATGGAGATGATGGAAAACTGGGAGTTGCTGTTGCAGCACAGCCCTGAGCTCAAACTCAGCTTCCCCACCTGCCTGCCACGTTGTGATGTACAGCAAGGATTAATTAATTGCCACAAATTGTAAGCTCCCATTAATGCTGACAAACAGCCTCAACACACACTCATTCCACTGAGTAATAACACGAAGCTTCTTAGGGTCCTTAGAAATCATTTAGCTTGTGGTACAGGTTGCTGGTGATAGCAATTTGAAAACATAAAAGCCTTTAAGTGCTCAGAACGAGGTTTAGTTTTGCTGTCTCCCACAAAGGTCTGAAAGAAAGGAAAAGAAATGCTTGAATGAAGTGTTATTTTCATGCTGTGCGTCCTAAGCACAGATCAGAAGTTAAAACGTGAGCCAAAAATGATCTTTTTTTTCAAAATGGATTAAGCCTTCTGATTTAAAAATAATAAAGGAGTTAAAAAAGTCCCTAGATAGATGGGAATGTCAGCTGAATGTGCTCTGGGATGAAAAGAGTGGTTCCTGCCCTGTGCTAGCTCTACAGCTGCCAGCAAATCTGAACCAAAATTACCACAATGTAGAAATCACACAAAGAACTTTTGGGGATTTTACAGACCTATCAAAATGGGATCGGTTGCAAAAGGGTTTGTGTGGCTGGTGGAGGAATTAAAGTGGTGATTTGACATATATTGGGTAATGTCTACTATTAGTAATATTGTGTCAAGTGTTATAAATAATCTAGAAATAGCCTGGAAGGATCCTTTCATGGCTGACTCAGTTGGTGCTTCCCACATTTTTCATCACTACATGATTTCATAGTTGGTTTTTTTTTAAATTTGTGGTAATTTCTTATCATTTTTGGAAAGGGATTAACCCCTGTGAAGTGGAGGAGTTCCACTTTTAAACCACTGTTGTGTTGACCGTGTAGGAGCCACTTCACACGAGGAAGAGCAACAATGTGAAGTGTCTCCTCCAAAATGCATGTGGAAAGCTCTGAAGCAATGAAGTCTCCCATCAGAGACAGACATTATGAAAACAGAAGTACAGGGGGTCACAGAGCTCAGGAACCCTGAGAAGCTCAGGTACCTTCCCTCAGGTACCTTCCCTTGGCCAGGGTGGTCCAAGATGTAGGAGACTTGGTGCTGTTCTTGGTTCACTTTGCAAGGCTGTAGGACTTGAGCCATGTCCTTCAGGCCCAACCACTGAACCCATGGACTCTTGAATCTGTCAAAATCTTCATATCATTACACTCAGACATTCCCAAGAAGAAAGGAGCCCAAAGCAAAGGCAGAGCATCACTGCAACATGGTGAACGTGGAAACCACAGGGCAGCCCAAAGCAGGTGGGACGGGAGCTGGTGACCTCTCATCTCACGTCTTGGGGCCCTGCAAAGACCTGAGTCACTCTAGGGAGCATGATGTCCTGCAGCAGGACCTCCCCATGACTGTTCAGTGGTCTTGGGGACACATTTTACTGTTCAAAAAGGCCATGGCTGGTCATTCTGGGTGGGAAGAGAGAGTGGATACAAGATCAAAAGAGTGATTATAGTTTTATTAAGAGTTTTCAGGAAATCAGTTACACTTAAGTTACACACCAGATTTAATAAGTTATTTAATTATCCATCTAAATTATTCCTCTAAATAGAGGCACTGCCCTCCTCATCCTCCACTCCTCCCAAATGAGGCAGGTTTAGTTTTCTCCATCAACTTGAGCAACACCATGGCAGTAAATTTTACCCCAAATCTTCCTTTTTTCTTCTTTTTGGTTGGAAAATAGATTTCTAAAGATGTTTTTGATCGTGTTTTCAATCACAAGAGAAAGCTGTATGTCATGTGGCTGCCTCACAGATAATCTCAGCAGTCAATGAAACTTTAAATGCTTCATCATTAAATACTTATTTTATGACAGTAAATAATTTAAGGTGTTTCCATTTAAAAGTGTCTCACCCCACAAAGTTTCCAATCTTCTCTCTTACTAAAGTCCCACCAGCCTATTTATTGGAATTGAAATAAAAGAACTTTTGCTTAAGGATTTTTTGGGGCTGTTGCAATCACAGGTGGTAACTCTGCATATTCCCAGTTACCACCTTGATAATATGTAAAAATATTAGAAAGATAAAGTAAAAAACCAACCCCACAAAGGTAAAATCAAGTGATAAACTGTAATGCACTGATATTTTAACAAAACCCTGCATCAATTTCTTTCTGGAGTTTTTCCCCAAAACGAGTATCTACTTATTGTCACAGTTGGTAATGACCAATAGAATTCGAGTCACAGAATTACTCTGATATCCTTGAATAACTCTCCAGAACAAAATCCTTTGGTGTTGAATCTTTTTATGCTTGATCTTCCCCCAAAATGCTCTTCATTTGCTGTTGACTTTGAACAAGGCAACCTTGCTCTGAGTATTGCTAAGTCAGGGCTCACTGAGGAGTGCTGAGATTTCCCCTCTGTGATCTCAAATCTGCCACCTGACTTTGGTGATTTGGGAGTGGATTAGAAAAATATTTAAGGAAGAGTGGGAAGAATATATTACCTGTCCTTTTTATTTTGTTCTGGAGGGGATGAAGTCAAAAGCAGCTTCAGTTTTGCACTGAGTGTCTAAAATCTGCAGCAAGTGCTAACAACATGAGAAAGGACTATAAAATATGGAAGATTAGGATGAAAAGACACAAAAAGACATTCTGCATATATGATACCATGAATATTATTCACTTCTAGAGGCTGGTCTTAAAGTGGTGCATGTCCATGTGTGTCTAGAGGACTGTGTCTTGTCCAGAGCAGATCACAGAGTCTGTTTTGCACTGGAAAGGATCTTAAAGATCATCAGTTCCAACCCCCTTGCCATGGGCAGGGACATCTGCAACCAGAGCAGGTTGCTCAGAGCTTGGTCCAACCTCACCTGGGATGGTTCCAGGGGTGGGGCATCAAATCTGGGCAGCCTGGGCCAGGGGCTCATCACCCTCAGCATCAAAAATTCCTTCCTTCTCTCTAGTCTGACTCTCCCTCTTTCAGTCTCAAACCATCCCCCTTGTCCTGTTGCAACAGGCCCTGCTCAAAAGTCTGTCCCCATCTTATAAAGTCTGGATGATCCATTTTTATTACCACCACCTTTGCCTGTTGCATGACTCTGGAACAAACACAAACCTTCTCCTGTCCTTTTTCCTCACTCCTGCATCAGAACTAGAAGATCCTAAACCTGGACAATGCAGCACTGCAAAAATTCCAGCACCCATCTCTCCCTTAGCTTGGGATTGCTTGTGGCACTCAGGATGGGACCAAGCCAATTAAGATGCCTTCTAACATCCACGGGTCTTGTCCTGCATAAAACTTACAAGTCAGGCTGGGAAAGGTCAACACCAAAAAGTTGTTTGTGCTGGTGGTTAATAGACTAACAAGCTTTTACAATTATGCAAATGGGCTGGAAAATAATCTGTGGACAAGGATGCGCCGCAAATTCATTTCATGTCTTTATCTCATTAATTTCATAGCATGAGTTATGTTTTCTGAGCAGCATTCAGGAACATAAACTGCTTATCCCTCCATCATTGTCTTCTCATCCCCTTTTTGGTTACAGGCTTCAGCTGGCCTGAGATTATCATAAACTCTTTGGAGCAGAGATCTATATTTGGACAGCATCCAGCACGGTGGGACCTGCTCTGGATTGGGGCATTGTCACTGTGAAGACAATACTCAATAGCAATCACATGCCACATATGGGAAATTATGATAAGAATGCCTCTAAAGCCTTTTAATTAGATATGATTATGAATATACTGTTGTCCTGCAGAAAGCATTATGGAAGCCCAGGAGACACTTCATGGCGATTGGACCAGCTCAAAGGAAACTTGCTTATTTCTAATTAGTTTGTATTAATTGAAAGTTTTTAATAAGTTAGTCCTACATGGAAAGCCAATCTTCACGTTCACAGTCATGGCTGTTGTCCTGAGTCATTCTCCTATGGAATAATTATGGAGGTATAGAAATTGTCTTCCATAATTCAGAGCACTTCATTTCCATTTTGACTTAAAACCAACACAATGGTCCTTCTAGATAAAGCAGAGGGATTGCTTGGCAGGGATGAAAGGATGGGTTTGGGGAAAACGTCCTACTTAACACCCAGCTTTGTCAGCTGAAGGGGTGTTTGAACAGGGGATTATGGCCCTGGCTGGACCAGAACAATGCTGCTGAGCAGAGCCTGGGGATTTCAGGCACTCAGCGATGTCCAGCAAGCAGCAGTGTGTGGCATCAGCAGACTGCTCCTCTCTTACACCTTCTACACCCACTGAACACTCTGCAGGAGTCTGAGTTTGTATTTATTTCATCCAATTTCATTGATGTTGGCCAAGGAAATGCTTTGGAGATGACCAGGTTGGCTTACTGGATCGTATGCTCTTGTGTTCACTCTTGTGTTTGCTCTACAACCTACCACCAGCACCTCTTTAAAACCAGCAGCACAGACCTTGGCATTGGGGTAGAAGACCCCAAGGTCCATTTTCACTCGGTGGCATGGACATTTCACTTCAGGAGTAGCCTTGAAGGCCATGGCTGAGCTTGTTCTTCAGTAGACCCTTTCTGCTCTGCTCACTGCTTCGGTCAGCTGTGGGGGGGAGTTTTGCACAAACAAGGCAATAAAAGCTCATTTTATTCTGCTTTTCAAAGCAAAATGACTTTCCATGACAGAAAATGCAAGCTGAGGAGTATAAAAAGGGCAGAACAAGGAAGCAAACCCAGACAGAAAAAAACCTGAGCTTGCTCAGAAAGTAGAGCTGGTGAGTAAACACTGTTAATAAGTAAAGTAAATAAGTATCTGACTAGGTAGGAGTAAATAAGCTTTAGGGGATAATCCAACACAAGGTTTTAATAGTTTCTGTGTGTATTTTAGTATGCAAGAGGCAAAGAGGAGAAAGCTGGCTGATGCTGGGTCTAAATGAAGCTCTTGCTCCGTGTCACTATGTCCTTGCAGCTCCCAGGCATCCCAGTTCTCCCTGAAAGCTCTTGCACAGACCATGCCACGTAGCATGGACGTGGTTTCCTCAACCCTTGCTCTCCATTCCTCCTGTGTGGTGGCTGAAATGCCTGCCCAGGCTTCCCCTGGATGGCGTGGTGGCATGGGACAGGGAGAGGTGCTCATGTCCCTCTTGGTTCTGCTCTCAGGGGCATGGAAAACAAACTGATGAAAAGATGGTGCCAGTTGCTCTGAGCATTCACTTTTGGGCCAGGAACCTCCCTGTTTTGGTGAAGAGATGCACTGATGGGACATGAGGAGGCTGTGTGGGTTAAGCCAGCAGAGCAGGGCAGTAAATCCTGGTGTATTAAAACCATCTCTAAACTATCACTCAATTCCAGCATCCCAGAACCCTAAAGCTGTGTTGCAGCGTATCCCACGGCTGAAATCTGAGCAAGGGGGAGGGCAGCCCACGTTGGCAGCAGCTTGTCCCCACCCTGGGTTGGCTGGGACAGAATCCTGGGCCAGCCATGGTCTGCAGGCCATCAGCAGCTTGGGGTTTACCAGGGCAGCTGACCTGAGTTGGCTCCAGGTGTAGCCCAGCCCAAAAATCTCCTGCTCAGTATAAAGGGGGAGGTTTGGGGAGGATGGGGCTTCCTTCTTTGGGTTCCTCATGATCCTGTTCCTCTTCTTCCTGCTTCTCAGGATGAGCTAAGTATAACTTTGGTTACTTTATGCTGGTGTTGGTATTAACTTGGCTGTTTCATTCAATCCATGGCAGCCCATGGATGTCCTCTCCTTTCCCCACCCCCCTCTTGGCTGAGGAAGGGTCATTAGGGGATAGACCAACTGCTGTGATTTAGCCCCAGATATGGGCAAAGTGCAGGTGGTTTATTTGGTGCCAAATGTTTATTTGGGCTTTGACTTCCACAGCCCACCCAGGAGAACTACAGACTTTTAATCTGAGACTCCTGAGGGTCTGCAGTTTTAACAGAGTTGGTGGAGCTGTTGCAGGCACTTGGTGGTGTGGGCAGGGTTGTTGCTGGGTGCTGTTCTCTGGTATTTATTTCTAGAGCTGCTTCTGAAGCTGTGGGGAACCCCATCACTGCACGTTCCTGGGTTTGGGGTTAGGGGTGCTGCTCTGCTGTCTTCTTTGCTGCTAGGTTATGGTGCTACAAATCCTGAAACCACAAGGATTTCTGATTTCTAGGGGATGGCAGTGGGCAAAGATAATCTGGTGCACCTTTGGGAGGCTTCCACCACCTTGGTTATATTGCTAGGGCTTTCAAATGTCTGTCAGCTGTTGGTCCCACTTAGAGCAAAACATTGGTGTAGAGGTAGATATGGTGGAGCTGTTGAAACCCTTCCAACAGGCCCTGGAGTTGTCTCAGCCCTCATGAGAAACACTGCAGCTACCCAGCCTCTGGTGGTGGGTGGTGTATCTGGCCTAGAGGCTCAACCAGTGCAAGTGTCAGTTGATGCAGGAGAGAAGAACAAATACCCAAAAAGAGCAGGTACTGCAGGAACATCATAGGCAGAAGAGTTGGAGGTGCTCAGTCTCTGTCCCTGAGTGAGCTGAGAGAGACCCATACAGATTGCAGCTGTCCTGAAGGTGACCAGCTGGTTACTTGGCTGCTCCAGTGCTGGGATGATGGTTTGGACTTGGAGGACAAAGCCAAGCAGTTGGGACCAATGGCTAGAGAAGCTGGTTTGGACCTGGGTCTTGCAAAAGAGGCACAACCACCATTAGATGCAGGTGAACCCAGAGTTTGTAGACCCACAAGGTGCAAGTGGGTGCTGAGGGTGCCACCATCATATCTCAACACCTCAGGAGTTTGTAGCTGGACAGATGAGCACCAGTGGTGGGTGATTTGGGCACTCAGTTGTGCCAACATGCAGATGATGTTTCTTCCCCCTTATGGGCCAATGTCTCTGTGACTGACCTGGGTCTTGCAAAAGAGGCACAACCACCATTAGATGCAGGTGAACCCAGAGTTTGTAGACCCACAAGGTGCAAGTGGGTGCCACCATCATATCTCAACACCTCAGGAGTTTGTAGCTGGACAGATGAGCACCAGTGGTGGGTGACTTGGGCACTCAGTTGTGCCAACATGCAGATGATGTTTCTTCCCCTTTATGGGCCAACATCTCTGTCTGTGACTGGCCCAGATGGGCTGTGCATTCATGGTGTAGATTATCTCAGAGGGTATTTCAAGGACCTGAGGGGGGTACTGGTGGATGTTGGTGTAGCAGTGGTAGAAGCAGAGGAAGCTGAGCAGCTGCTTGCCTGGTTTAGCAGAGGACCCTATAGCCAGCAATGTGTTCTTGTGGCCAAGTAGGTCAATGATATATTGGGGTGCATGAAGAAGAGTGTGGCCAGCAGGCTGAGGGAGGTTCTCCTCCCCCTCTGCTCTGCTCTGGTGAGACCCTCTGGAGCATCGTGGCCTGTTCTGAGCTCCCTAGTTCAAGAGGGGCAAGGAGCTACTGGAGAGAGTCCAGTGGAGGCTACAAAGATGCTGGAGCATCTTTTCACACAAGGGTGAAGCTGTGAGCAGGGAGTCACTCACTGTCACTCACCTTTGCAGTCTCCTGCCACCTCTTTGGGCACAAACCACTTTTCTTCCAGAGCTTTTTAAAATGTGCTCACTATAAACACAGCAGCATCACAGGACGTCTCCAAACCCAACAAAACCTTGCTGAGAGTGTTAAATTACAAACCAACACGTGAGATAGAAGCTCTTTAGCCAAGCAGGAAGCAGTGGAAGCTCTGTTCTTGTGCCCAGGGGCACAAGCAGTGATGTTTCAGGCAGCTGTAGGTGGACCTGTGCCTGCTGCTCACAGCCACCTGAGATGCCTGGAGACACCTGCACCAAATATGAAACCTGAGAGCTCATGGGGTCCTAAAAATCACCTGGATTCTGGGCTGTGCTTGGCCAACGTGTTGCACCAAACACCAAAGAGAGAATGGTTCACTGCTGCTTGAAGTGCATCCATTTTCTGTGCTTCTCTTTCTGAGATTTCCTTCTGATTGCCATTCACACAGAGCCCATTAAATGATGAAAAGGGTGGATTTGGGATTTTAGTGGCTTGGGGGTTTTGTTCGTTTTCTGACTGCTTACACATAATTGTAATAGTCCTTAAAAGCTGTTCCTCCTCCTGCCAGGAAAACACTCTTTAGCCACCTGCTGTAAGGAGCATGTTTCAGATTGAGCATTTTCTTTAGGAACCCTCACTGCTCGGTGGGTTTTGGCTGTGCTTGTGCTCCTGCCAACCCTCCACCAGTGCCTGTGCTGCTCCTTGCAGCTGGAAATTGCTGGGCTCCCAGAGGCTTGGAGCACTGAGCTTTGCACATGGGACAGTGCAAGGCTGGGGGAGTCTCCAGCCCCCACCCTAACAGGGGATGCAATTTAAAGCCCTTGGGAAAATCAGCCTCATTTTGGAGTGGGTGGGTTTGACCCTGGGTTGAGTTCAGATGCTGGTCACCTGGGTGGTGCAAGGATTGACCTTTCCTTGGAGACCCAGTCCCATGATCTCTGCTGTGACACAAGCACTGGTTTATCCCCACAGGCTTCCCAGAGGGAGCAAACACATTTGGAAACAAATTCACTTGGCATGCAGAGCTGCTGATTTTTCAGTTTTAATATCTTAGCTATTTATTTATTCAAATGCACTATGCATTTCATTTAAAGCTCTGTCTATGGCTTGTGAGATCTTTAATATCTGTTCAGACCAGCAGAGTAGAGCAGATCTACAGATTTACACTTTTTTTTCTTTGTTATCCTGCACATTGGCAACAATCAAGAGGTAAGAATGAAATTTTGGGGGGAAAATAACTTCTCAGCTAAGACTTCCTATCTGTCTCACTCTAGTTGCAGTGTTGTGGTTGATACGAATGAGTGAGGAAGTCTTTAAATATTTAATTTCTTTTATATGACACAGTCCTAAGCAAAAGGAATGATTTGGTTTTGCTGCTTTATGCTGCTGCCACGTGGATTCCCAGTGAAACAGGGTCTGGGACTGGAGTTTGTATCAACAAGGAGTAAGTGCTGGGGGCTCCTCCATCTCCTGTCCTTGCTGTAGGTGGCCATATCCTCGTTCCTTTAGCCTCTTGGGAAACAAAAGGGAATGCTGTGGAAACACTGGCTGCCTTCCAGTGCTGGAAATCATGCACTGAATTTACACAGAAGACTTTGGAAAGAAGTTTTCTACATTTGTTTTGTCCCTTCCACCAAAAGGTCCTTCTCTGTTCTTATCCCACAATGTTCAGAACCTAGTAAATTGTTGTTATCCAAATCATTCCTGTTCAAATCCCACACTTGGCATTAAGAAATTACCTTCAGGTATTCTGCTGAAGGAAATTTTGGATGTCTCCATCACTCTGGGCCACCTCCCTCCATGTGAGGTCAACAGGTCAGAGGAGCAGAGGGGTTGGTGTGGTCTTCACCAAGGGCATTGGCTTTACCAGTGGTGTTTTCTACTTATTATCCTTATGTCAATTCCTCGGCGTGTTTCTCAGCAGTTATTCATTTTATAGAAGGAGAATTTGCAAAAGAAGGTCAAAGAAGATTAATAAGGGACAAAATGTCTAATAACTACATAATATTAGACAAAAATAGGAGAATAATCACTGCTCATACTGTGCTGTTTGATCTTATTACCCTGCATTAGCAGAATCCATAATTTACAGCTTTAATAAACTTCTAACCTCTTTGGGCCAAGATGGATGTTGCTGTTGGGTTTATTAGCTACATAATAGGAAGACTCTTTATGCAGCATAATTACCCTGCATAAGTGAACTCCTAATCACTTCTAGGAAATCTTTTTTGGAGCAGCTAAAAGGGCCAAAATCAGACAAGCTACAAGACTGAGATGATGTGTGTTCACTTGCAGGCTTCCAGTGTCACAGATATTGCTGTCAAGTAGAGGTCACTTGATCTTGGAATAGATGTTGAAGAAATGGCAGACTCCATGTTCAAATATTATTCTCTGCAAGTTATGTTAACCATAAATTTGTTTTGAAAGCGGCTTCCAGTGTCACAGATATTGCTGTCAAGTAGAGGTCACTTGATCTTGGAATAGATGTTGAAGAGATGGCAGACTCTACCCATGTTCAAATATTATTCTCTGCAGGTTTTGTTAACCATAAATTTGATTTGAAAGCCCAGAGGAATTTTAGAGGAAAAAAGAGCTGGTGTGGTTCCTAAATACAAGAGTAAAATGGGACTGGAGAGACTCTGTGTAATATTCCCAGCTCTGCCTCTAAATTCAGAGCATGATTTAAAGACAGCATTTCAGAGAGAAATATTGAGCTTACAATTCTGTAGGATAACTTGGAGAATCCCAACACAGGTAGCACTTCATGGATTTATCACAGAACTCTGGGTAAGGTGATGAGACCTAATTACAGCTCTACCTCCTACTGAACTCCATAAAACTTTCCCTCTAGAAGAAAAGAGGGAAAGTTCTTTTGCTCCTCCTCTCTGGTGAATGTTTCCAGCCAACCCTCACCACTCTCATAGCGAAGAACTTCTTAATTTCTAATCTAAATCTCCCCTCTTCCAGTTTGAACCCATTGCCTATTGTCTGATCACTACAAGTCCTTGTAAAAAGTCCCTCCCCAGCTTTCTTGGAGGCCCTTTCAGACACTAGAAGGCCACCAGAAGGTCTCCCTGGAGCCTTCTCCTCTCCAGGTTGAACAGCCCCAACTCTCTCAGCCTGGCCTCACTGCAAAGTCATTTTGATGTCCTCTCTCTCTCCCCATTTAACTTCTCTGCTGGGATGCCAATAAATAATTCCTGCTTTTCCATGCTGACCAACATAATCCCATTATTTCCTTGGTGTCTCTGTTTTCTGTTATTCTTAGTTTGTGTATTCTGGGGAAGCTGACTGTCATGTGGGTCTGGTCAGAGCCCTCTTCTTCCGCCAGCTTCAAGACAAATATGACTCTACTGCTGCTCCCAATAACAATTGTCTTGGAGAACCCCTGTTCATGTGCTGTAAATCCTGCAGGTTCTTCAGAAAGTGTCTCCCCCAGGCACTGACCAACATTGACCTGCCTGTGCACTTTCAGCACGTGGAGCAGGAGGTGTGAGAACTCCACAGTTAACTTCAATAGACCTAAAACATTGGGCAGACCAAAGAGTCAAAAGCTGAAGAGCCAGGTTGTACTTTGCTGAACTTTCTGCCTTTGTTCCATGCAGCTTATTAACTCCTGATTACTGGTTGCAGGGGCTTATTTGTTAGTTTAGCACTATCTGGCAATTTTTCTGTCCTTTTCCACAGCATATAAGTTCTTCATATCCCTATTCCTCTCCCTGAAGGGATAGCTCAGGTGTTGGACACACCAAACACGTGTGGAAGAGTTACAGGAAGGAGGCAGGGAGCCACAGCTATGACAGGTCTGAGAATCCTTGAATGGTTTGGGTGGGGAGGGACCTTTCAAGGCCATCTGGTCCAAATCCCCTGCACTAGGCAGAGACATCTGCAGCTAGATCAGGTTGCTGAGCCCTGGCCAACCTCACCTGGGATGGTTCCAGGGCAGTGACCACCTCTGGGCACCCTGGCCAGGCTCTCTGATGCCTTCCTTTCTCCAGGCTGAGGAACCCCAACACCCTCAGCCTGCCCTCACAGCAGAGGGGTTCCAGCCCTTGCATCATCGTGGTCTCCTCTGGACCCACTTCAACAGGTCCATGGAAGTCTTCTGCCCCTGGCACCAAAGAGCAGCAGCTCCATTGTTCCTTCCCCTGTTAGGTCGGTGAGTTTGGGGCTTTTTTTGGCCTTGGGCACAGCTCCTTCTCTCCTGGGTAGTGCAGGAGGGGTTAAGCAGCGACCAGCCTCGGGGCTGGAGCAATATGCTCAGCACCAGTGGTGGGTTTGGCCTGGATTTCCCTGGCAGCCTCAGAGCTGAGCAGGAGGCAAGCAGCAGACGTGCCCGTGGTGCTGCACGCCCAGCCTGGGCTGTGGGACTGGCAGCAGGAGAAGGACACAGCAGAGGAGCCAAAAACCCAAAGGGCAGGAGAGAGCAGTGGTGCCAACGCTGGGACCGACGGGCTGGGGGCCAAAGGCAGTGGCACCTTTGGAGGCAGAGGGAAGGAGAAACAATATGATTCTGTGCTAACTGTGCAAAGCTTTGGCAGGGAAAAATCACTCCCTTGTTAGCAAAGGTTTGGGGTTTGTGTCTGCAGGGGTAATATCCCACAGCCTTTGGTGCTGGGGAGTGACCTGGCAGGTCTGTGCTGGCTGCCAAACCAGCCTGGATTCAAGGAGCATGAGGGAGGGTCAGCAAAGATGATAAAAGCATCTTATTATTCAGTTTAGAAAGGAAAAGGATGTCGCAGACACTGGCTATGGCACTTAATGCTGCTGCCCTGAAGAGCATTCAGGTTGTGCACAATACCTGGGGTTCCATTTCCATGCTTTGTTTAACTTGCTAAATCTAATTCACTGTTCCACCCACTACTTAATTTAATTTCCATGCATTTAATGACTGGAATGCAGCAGCATCGTGCTGGAGGCACCAGGTAGAGGTCAGGTGAATGTCTGAAGCCCACAACAAATTACAGAGAGCACTGATTGCTTCATTACAGGTTTTGTTATCTGGTTTATAGAAGGAATAACTCGGGAGGTGATTGATGATTTTAGATGTTTTCATGGTTTTGGGGTAACAGAGCTGGTATGGTGACAGAAGACAATCAGAACCTCTGTGTGCCCTTGCAGAATTTCAGTGTTTTATTGGTGGCATGCAGAGTAATTAAAACTGGGAAGAGAACAGGTAAATCACACTGAGTCACAGCATGCAAATATTTCCCTTTTGGGGCTTGAGCCACGCTGAGTTTGGGCTCTGCTAGAAATCTGGGGTGTATGGTTTTGTCAGGGGGTTGTGTGTGTGGGACGAAGAGCTTAAGAGAAGCCAGGATGGGTCCATTGGTGGCTTTTTTGGTTGGTTGGTTGGGGTTTTTTTTATGAGGAGTTGTTCTTTATTTTGCAAACTTTGGGGGGAAATCAGTAAAGGTGCTTTTAGGTTTTTTTTGGATATACTTTTTCCAGTTCTGAAGCTGGCTGTCATCTCTCTCTCACCCTGAGGTACTCTGACACAACTAGGAAAATGGAAGAATAGTGAATATCAGCATGGGCCTTTTAACAAAAATGTCAAGAGATTAATGGGGCTAAAGTAAAAGTTTTACATTGGTAATATCCAGTAAAGCTTTTGGCAAATCCTTGGAGTGAGAGGGTTTGCACTTGGGTTTGAGTGCCCAGAGTATGTGCAGGAAGAGGCTGTAAAATAAGTATTTGAAGGGTTTTGCTTTAGTTCCACATCTCCAATAAAAGGAGATGGTTTATTTTTAGCTATGACCAGTGCTCTGATGTATTTGCTCAGGTTGTGTGTATGCATAGCAGATAAACACCAAGAAACTCAGAGAACAAGACAGATTGATACAAAAGCCAGGCAATTTTCTCCCTTTTATTTAGTTTTCTGCAGGGACTCAGCACCAGCCACATCCTCCCTCCCTGGTAGACCACGTAGGTCTTGGAGGACACCAACACCAGCCAAAGCTCAGAGGTGCTGGGGGCTGGCCAAGCTGCAGGCCTCCTCATTGGGAGTGTTTCAAAGCACATGAGCATCATCCTGGGGTTGTGCATCTCAGGCTTGGGCTGTCTCTGGGGGGATGTATCCCCTGAGAGGCTCCTCTCCATGGGGCACCATCCCATCCATCAGCACGAGAGCCTCGTACGTTCCCCGAGCGAGCTGGAGCTCTCACCCATCCATCACCAAGGCAAGCTGTTGGCTCTAATGATGGATTAGTGTAATAATCAGAGCAAGGCAGGCTACTGATATATGACTGCAAAGATGGCACCGTTTATGGCAGCGAGGTTCCAGGAAGATATTCAGTATAATTACAAGCTGCTGGCTGACTTATACTGGCAAGAAAGTCAGCCAATGTACCCAGTGGATAATGGGAGCTGCTTTCCCAGCTTGGGATGGAAATGCCAGTATTGAAATAGGGCCTCTGGTAGTAGAAGAGTAAAATGTTCTTAAAATTCCTTAGCTGCACTAGTCAGCTTTCATTTCCCCTGGTCATTGGGTGGAAAAATCTAGATGTTGGTTCCTCTAGAGGCTGCCATTGGTACCTCAAAGGAATGTCTTCTTAAGGCCATGTTTCTATTTCTGCTATTTTTTACAGGTATTTGTCAGTTTAATAGTATGGATTACAAAAAATGATGGATGTTCCTTGCAACCCATCCTCAGAAACAACCTCCACTTGTTTTATGTTCACACCAGGTCGTGGCTGTTTCCTGGTGCAACATCACTGGAGTCAGTAAAGATGGGCAGAGAGTAATTCTCTGAATTTTTCATTGGTTAGAAGCCTCATTATGGGAAGAAAACTGCTCGCCAAATATTTCATATTTCTAAAGAGGGCTCTACTTTGCCATAGCACAATTTGCCCTGTTAAATCCCAACTTTCTGAATCCCTGCTCATCTTTCTACGGCGGCAAATTAATCGTGTGCCACGAGAATAAAATTAAAGCACTCTAATAAAGAAAAAAAAGTAGGTTATAGAAAATTTGGAACTAGAAATTACCAAGTGAACAATACTACTTTTTATCTCTGACTCCTGTGGGTCTGTGAGCCACGTTTCTGACACAGACATGGGCTTATAGGGGCTGGCACACTGGTGTGAGGAGAAAAATAGAGCTGAGGCATCAGCTTTCCATTGAAGGGCAATAAAATCATTAAATAGCCTGGAGGTGGGTTTAGTTCCTTTGATTCTGAGAGGGTTTTTTCTTCCAAATAAATGTATGAACTTATGTTTAACATTATAATATCTATACCAGTAATTAATATCCTTAGTGGTTCTATCCAAGGTGTCAAAGTGACTTTACAGGCAATTAATCCTACAAGGTTGTAAGGATTAATTCCATCCTTTATCCAGAGGAGATCTGAAGGAAAAAAGGGCCTAATTGGCCAAACCAAATCCATTAAAGGAAGTGGGACGTGGGATCCCACAAATTACCTGTACAAAGATGGGTGAGAAGAGTGTAAATTCATCCCTGTGGGGAAGGAGGTGCTCTGAAGGAGAAAAAAAATAGCCTTTGGGGAGCTCAGGAGGGAGAATTTGGGCTTTGTGTAACATCAAGAACATATTGCACTGGATGCACAAACATTTTTTTTTCTCAGAGGTAATGTCCTTGATTCCTTTTCTGTGAAAAATGCTTCAGTGGGAAATTCATCTTATCGTTTCCTACCTGTTCCACTGGATACAGTAAAACACAAGCTAAACTAAATAAATCTGATGTGCTATAAAGCACAGACACAGCCTTGCCTCTCAAAGGGAAACCACAGACTTCTTGAACCATGGATATGATTTGGAGTTGATTTTTGTATCACTGGATTCTTTGGGGGATTGCCTATTACAACACCCATCAAATCAACATGCTCAATTCCTCTGGGATTATTTATTCACTTTATTGTTTTTATTGGTGTTTTTTTTTTGTGCTGCAGTGTGTAATAAGGTGTCTACAAGAAGAAAAAAAAAAGCTGGAAAGAAAAAGGCCTGTTGGCCAATTCAGGTTTAGGATAGACTCTAATGAGCAGTTAAAGACTCAGTTTAATCATTGTGGTCAAGGTGCTGAACCCAGAGGATGATTTATAATGCTAATATATGAGGAATCTGTGAACAGGACAGGAAAATCCAATCCTGGCTGCAAAACTTCCCTGTTCTAGATCGTTTTCTCTAAGTATGGCCCTTCTCTGTACCTTAAGCACTTCCAGATTATCAGTCAGAGCAGTTACTTGGCATAGATTTTCTACTTTCAGACCCTCGCCCTGCAAAGTGATTAGGGAGCTGTAGCTGTTTACAGGGTGCAAAAAGGTTATGTCAAAATTCTCCTTTAATTTAGGCTTCGTTCAGGGTCAGACACCTTTCCAGAGGAGCAGAGGCAGTTTTGCAAGGAAACAAATCCCACTCGTCCTGTTACACACAAAGCAGCCACTGGCAGAAGGTCAACAAGATGAGGTTGGATTTTCCTTCAGCTGTTGATCTGGTTTTATATCAGATGGAAAAATGAAGCATTAAAGGGGAGTGGTTGCAAGCACAGACACTGTCCAGCACAATTTTTTTGTAAGATCTCCACTGATGGGCAAAATCCTCATGAAATTTGACCTTCAGCAGAGGATGCAAACTTCTGGACAGATCCTTCCCACAGATGGTGAGCATATTGGCAGGAAAAGGATGGAGAGCCAAGGATGCTTGAGCTGTACTTAGATTCACAGAGTGGTTTGGGTGGGAAAGGACCTTTAAAGATCATCCAGTCCAACCCCTGCAGGGACAAGGACATCCCCAGCTAGAGCAGGGTGCTCAGAGCCCTGGCCAACCTCATCTGGGATGGTTCCAGGGATGAGGCAGTGACCACCTCTCTGGGCAACCTGCTCCAGGCTTTTCCTCCAGGTACTCCCTGAGCACCAGCTGCAGGAATGAGGTTGGTATTGTACATATAACACCAGCAAAAAGAATTTTTCCATTGTTTTGTTGAAATTTGGGTGGAAATCAGAAAGGTAGAGAAGTCCTTGGCTGAGCAGACATCCAGCTTCACATGCTGCCCAGCTCCAGGCTTCTGGCTAGCAACCTGTCTCCTCCTTCCACTCTTTGATAGATGGGCTTCCTGGCTGGGGAAACAAATGGGTTTTGTCTGTGGTCCAGCACAGCAAGCCCCAGCCAATCTGAAAATAAATCACAGAGCATGATGTAAACACTCATAAAGGCTTTCAAAAACAAAGCAGGTCCTCGAGGAGACATCCTCTGCAATGTCTCTCCATCAAACATGCAGTTTGCAGTAATGAATAGCTCACTTAAGAGCAAATGCAAAAAAAAACCAGCCCTCAAACAGAAAAAAAATCCTTCTGTTTCTTTCTTCTGTCACTCACACTCACCTCAAGTCTCCTGTTGCTACAGCACAACACCTACCACTGAAAGTTTTGTATTTTAGGTGCTTGTGTGTGATTTGTATCATCTGGGCCGCAGATTCATACCCAAGCAGCTTCTTTACACATAACTAATTAATTATTATGACAAGAAATTCATAAACTATTATTTCTTTAAGTTTTTTTTTCTCAATAAAAATGTTACACCCCTAGAATTCAACAAACCAAAGACACTTTGTATAGGTATGACCAGCAAATTGAAAGGGCCTCTCTCACACCAGATCCCTGATGAAGGAAAATAGGAGGAAAAAACCCAAGCAGGCAATAGAAATATAATATACAAACTTTAAAATATTTCTATGTCCTTTTTATATAACCTTTTTTTTAATACCATGTTTTCTAACTCTGGCAGATCAGGAAATATGAGAGTTGAAAAATGGAATCCTGTAGTGTCTGAAGTGATTTTAGATATTTCTGAAAGGTGTTAATATAACATGGGGGTTTTTTTCTTGATGTCACAGTATTAAAGCTGGATGGAGTGAAGGGTGAAAATAAATGAAATAGAAATAGAACCAGCCACATGTTAAAGCCACCTGGAATGGGTGATCTAAAAAATACACTGCACATAAAGAATATATAACCACAAGAAAATTTTACTATCATGTTTAGCTCTTTAGAAAGGAAGAAAAGACATTTAATAAATAATAATAATTAAAAAAAGACAATTAAATCAATGTTTTTTTCCACTACTTATTTTTTAGATGGGTTTTCCTGGTGGGCAGTTCACACACCAGCCAGGGGAAGGCAAAAAGGGCTTGGCTGGAGCATCCAGAGAGCTGCCTACAGAGCCTTGCTCATGTTTATCTTGCTGGTGAGTGATTTTTGGTCACATTTGCTCTTTAATGAGGCTGCAAGGAATTTATTTTTCAGGACAGGCTCTTCTGAATGTCAGGTCTTGATTAAAAAAAAAAAAGGATGTAAAATAAAAATAACCAAAATGAAATTACAGAAATCTGAGGAGTGAGACTATGTTTATCTTGCTGGTGAGTGATTTTTGGTCACATTTGCTCTTTTATGAGGCTGCAAGGAATTTATTTTTCAGGACAGACTCTTCTGAATTTCAGGTCTTGATAAAATAAAATGATGTAAAATAAAAATAACTAAAATGAAATTACAGAAATCTGAGTAGTGAGACTGAAAAACTTGATGAAGAAACATGTTCTTATAATATTTTGAGGATGGAAATACTACTTTGAGTTTCTGCTTGTCAAGCTAGAATCTTTTACCCAGAAATAAGCAAAACTCTGCTCTATTTTGTATATGAAAGCAACAATTTATAGATACAATATATCAGCTGATAAGGGAGAATTTGTCTTGGGTAAATCTCAGAAATGTTAATTCCAGGGGTTCACCACCCTCAGAGTCAAAAAAAATTCTATCTTATCTAAATCTCCCTCCAAACACAAGAATTTCAAATTACTTGTAGTTTTTTTCAAGAAATGAAAGAGAAAAACTTAGTTTTTATTTTTTTTTTTAAATTGAAGTGGTTTCTAAAAGAACATTCCAGACTTTAAAACCTTTTCATTAAGTAAGAATTGTTCTTACAGCTTTTGCTGGGAGATGGGCAGGAAGAAAATTAACTGATTGAATGAAATATTGAAAGGCAAACTCTGATCAAGGTAGAAAAGAAAACGGATGAATTTCAACCCATAAATTTTCATGAACGTTCAGAAGGGCATATAAAGGAAACGATTTAGCCGTGTAAAATATATAAATTCAAATAATTGGGATATGACACCTAAAGAGCTGGATTTGATGCCAAAACCTTTGACATGCTCTATTCTAATTTATTTAGTCATTGAAATATGGCAAACTCCAGTGGGTTTGTCTGTTTTACTGGCTTCTTTTGAAGAGACACATTTCAGGATTAAACCGTAATTGTTGAGATTATTTGAATTCTAATTTTAGAGTTAATTTAGTTTATTGGCTCAAGCTTGATTGCCCCGAAAAATGTTCATTTGCTAGCTCATAACTGTCGTGCCAAATAAGCACAGTCGTGTTGAATTCAAAATAACATTGGAGTTACTCTTCATGATATTTGTTGTATTTCTGTTTTGATAAACTCTGGATACTTCATGTTGGGTTAGTTTTTTCCTCACCATGTGTTCTCATTTCTCTTTTTCTCCTATTTTGCATTTTAAATCCTTTCAGGTGGGTTTATTTTAACTCTTTTGAGTACAGGAATAGAGGATATTTATTCCCACCTGATGCAGAGGAGCTGATCCCATTGCCAGCACCAAAAGCTGTGGAGTCACAACCAATGCTACAAGGAACTTTCTGCCTCAAATTCCTGATGCCAAGCTGGAAATGTGGGGTCTTTGCTGGGATGTTCTCAGCAAATGTAGGAGCTCAGTATCCCTGGTAGTGATAAATCTAGGACCTAATGTATTTTAGGAGTTGTCTTCTGCTGTTTTGGAGCATGGAGTGGTTTTCAAGGTACTAATGTTAAGGCGTGGTGAAAAAAACCCTTGGAAATCTCACCACCCCTGGCACAATCCATGCTGAGATTTCAAGCAGCTTGTTGGTTTTGCTTCGATCCTGATGTCAGAAATGGTGCTGCTCCTGTTCTGCTTCTTGCCCTCTTGGGTGGAAACAGTTGCTGTAAGAGACTGGTTTCAAGATTTTGATCTCTGGCTGTGCTTTCAACTGATTGTGAACTTTTTATTCACCTTGTTGATAGAACAAGGCACTGAAATAGTGACTACATAAAATATTTAACATGCATCACACCCCCTGTAGCTGGAAGACAACCACAGCCTAGTGCTGTGGCTGCTGGTATACTTGAGATAGAAGCAATAGCAGGTACACCTTGGGTACTATCATCATGAGGACCAAGCCCCAGCTTCTGCCTGGACTTCTCCAGGAACACTTCCCACCTATTGCCACACACCCAGAGGCATGACATCACTTTTTTAAACAGAAATGGAGTGTAATAGTGGAAAATCACTTTTCACAGGCCATTTTAAGAGACAACAAAGCACGTGTGACGAGAAAGGGGAAAGGAAGAGTGGGCCCAGGTGATCATCAGCTTGAAAGAGAAACTCTATTTTAGTGAATCCCTCTCCCTCTAGTGGACATGAGAGTGTGGATGGTCTTGAAGAGTTTTTCACCCACCCACCATCCTGCAGAGGGACCTGCAGGAGCAGACTGGGCTTGGCAATGTGTATGCTGCTGTGCACGTTGCCTTTAGCACGGTGATTCAGCTTTGGACATGATGGGGACTCCCCAGGCAACCTGCAAACACCACTGGCAGGAGGATGGAATGGAAGAATTGAAGAATTTCAGTTGGAAGCAACCTACAGTGATCATCAGGTCCAACTGCCTGACCGCTCCAGGGCTGACCAAAAGTTAAAGCCTGTTATTAGGGGCATTGTCCAAATGCCTCTTGAGCACTGACAGGCTTGGGGTGTTGTTCTCCTCTCTAGGAAGCCTGTGCCAGTGTTTGACCATCCTCTTGGTAAAGAAATGCTTCCTAATGTCCAGTCTGCAGCTCCCCTGGTGCAGCACTGAACCATTCCCACACATCTTATCACTGAGCACCAGCGAGGAGGAGGAGCTCAGCACCTCCCTCTGTGTCCCCTCTTTGGGATGCTGCAGAGAGCAATGAAAGAAATGAATCCTGCTCTTTCCTGCTTGCTGCTCAATGCAACTCATTTCCCAGGCTTTAATGCCTGTAACTGAAGGGGTGGGGTGGCAGCAGGCAGGAGCTGGGGCATGAACACCCCTCCCAGTGCCAAGCATGAACATCGATGAGCTGGCCAGGAGTCAGCCCCGAGTGCTTCCAGCCCCCCCAGCCTGGGCTGCCCC